>NC_086324.1:95380881-95605881 GCF_036172605.1 Pelobates fuscus | reverse complement strand
TTTCTGCAGTGTTGTATAATTTGGGGCCATTGTTTTTATTATTATTTAGGTAGCTTGTACAAATAATTAGTACTCAAGTACACTTTTCATTTTGATACTGTTTCACTTTAGTTCATACTTACATATTAGTCATTCAGTTAGGCATGCATTTTTTGTGGATGCTGCTTTAGTCTGATTATGTAGTTATATTTCAAATTCATTGAGTAAGCACCATGGAAGGTGGAAATGTGTCCAGGGCGTTCACACTCTTTTTCAGGGTAGTCTTCTGGGTGGTTGCAGGTAGTACGACACATTGATATTTTCCAAACATTTTTTTTCTCTCTTGCTGGGAAATTGAAGATTATACTTGCGTTAGTGTATTAATAATCTTAATTTTAATAATGACAGGAGGTGAATATTTTGCATTAACTTTCTTTACTAACTCCATAGCAGCAAAGAAAATAAACAGCAGAAATAAAAAAACAATCAGAAACAGTCAGAGTGTATATAAATGAGCACATATTCAAAACACTTCCTCTTGACAAATACAACATTGCATGTCCATAACAAACTGGAAACATTCGTGGAGAGATCCAACTTCAGCCTTGAGAGTGATCAGGCAAATGTAATCCTCACATAAACCATGGTAACCCCTTCTCATAATATTGTAAAGCGCTACGGAATCTGTTGGCGCTATATAAATGGCAATAATAATAATAAGTACCGCGCTAAGCGGAAAAAAATAATTTTTTTCAATGATATGGAACTGAATGGAAATTGTCGGAAACATGGACTCGCGTGACCAGTCTGGCACCTGTAATATGTCTGGAAAAAAAAAGCACCCGCCGAAAAGGCAAATGATGCCGCCGCTCCCCAAATGGAGTGCGCACCAAATGACTGTTCTATCCCAGCCAACATAAGAAGTAATTTAATCCATCGGGACAGAGTGGTAACCGAAACCGGGCCATGAGGACTGACGTACAGTGAGGGAACAAAGTATTTGATCCTCTGCTGATTTTGAACATGTGTCCACTGACAAAGAAATGATCAGTCTATAATTTTAATGGTAGGTGTATTTTAACAGTGAGAGACAGAATAACAAAAAAAAAATCCAGAAAAACGCATGTCAAAAAAAGTATAAAAATTGATTTGCAAGTCAATGAGTGAAATAAGTATTTGATCCCCTATCAATCAGCAAGATTTCTGGCTCCCAGGTGTCTTTTATACAGGTAGCAAGCTGAGATTAGGAGCACTCTCTCTTAAAGGGAGTACTCCTAATCTCAGCTCGTTACCTGTATAAAAGACACCTGTCCACAGAAGCAATCAATCAGATTCCAAACTCTCCAATTCCAAACTCTCCACCATGGCCAAGACCAAAGCATTGTCCAAGGATGTCAGGGACAAGATTGTAGATCTACACAAGGCTGGAATGGGCTACAAGACCATTGCCAAGCAGCTTGGTGAGAAGGTGACAACAGTTGGTGCAATTATTCGCAAATGAAAGAAACAAAATAACTGTCAGTCTCTCTCGGTCTAGTGCTCCATGCAAGATCTCACCTCGTGGAGTTTCAATGATCACGATGAGGAATCAGCTCAGAACTACATGGGAGGATCTTGTTAATGATCTAAAGGAAGCTGGGACCATAGTCATAAATAAACTATTGGTAACACACTACGCCGTGAAGGACTGAAATTCTGTAGCACCCGCAAGGTCCCCCGGCTCAAGAAATCACATGTACAGGCCCGTCTGAAGTTTGCCATTGAACATCTGAATGATTCAGAGGAGAACTGGGTAAAAGTGTTGTGGTCAGATCAGACCAAAATTGAGCTCTTTGACCTCAACTTGCCGTGTTTGAAAGAGGAGGAATGCCACCTCCAAGAACTATTCCCAAGAACACTATCCCCACCGTCAAACATGGAGGTGGAAACATTATGCATTGGGGGTGTTTTTCTGCCAAGGGGACAGGACAACTGCACAGCATCAAATGGATGATGGACGGGGCCATGTACAGTAAAATCTTGGGTTAGAACCTCCTTCGCTCAGCCAGGTATTCCAGCATGACATTGACCCAAAACACACAGCCTAGGCAACAAAGGAGTGGCTCAAGAAGAAGCACATTAAGGTCCTGGAGTGGCCTAGCCAGTCTCCAGACCTTAATCCCATAGAAAATCTGTGGAGGGAGCTGAAGGTAAGAGTTGCCAAATGTCAGCCTAAATCAGCAGGGGATCAAATACTTTTTTCCCTCACTGTATGAAACCAACAGCTGTTGGGATGAAAGTGACCATAACGTCACCGTCACTGCCACATACGCCCGTAATGCTGCTACCACACAAAGTTGAGTGTAGCGGAGCTCCGATATCTAGCATAAGTATCTCCGCTATTCTGTCCTCGTAGCTGAAAGCAGCAGTATAACACTTCCCCTAGCAACTAGATGAGTTCTGGGAGTCAACTGACTTTATTTTGGCCACACACAGACCCCTACATGGGGTCTCCCCTCCATATCAAAAATACAGGGCTTTTCTTCCTAGGATCCTCTGTGCCTGAGAGATACTTGCGTGAGAAAATGATATAACTTAATTATCTCTCGGGTACTGAAAATATACAATATTATAAAACACCCAAAAAATAAATTTTAATAATTTCGAAACCCCACGAAACTCATTTCACCGAATAGCTTAGATCGGAGTGCACACTTTGCCGAAATATCACTCAGATCACTTCATTCATTTGTGAATGCCATTCAAATTAAGATTTGCCCGGTCGGCCACTAGGTGATGCCCCAAAACAGATCCAGAGAAAACCAGGCAAAGACCGGTCATCTTTCGGGGGTTCTCACACCAACACCTTTAAATCCATCCCCTGGCTGTGAGGGAGCGTGGCCTCCCGAACGCCATTCCTATAACTGTTTGTGAAGTTGAATGGGCAGCGGCACTAGTTTCCTGAATGTTCGCGAGGTTGCTTATCTGAAAACAGTTCCACACTGTCGACATGTGCCACTGCCCCCGTTCAGGAGACAAAATGGCCGTCAAATGTTTGAACACGTGTTATACAAACGGCTGCCACACAAGGGAAACACTTTCTTTAATCAATTTGTGGTTAACAGCTAAGGGTGGTTGGCTGTTAGAAGGTGCAAACAAGGACCACAGAGAGGGGGTTTGGTAAACGAACGGGGGTGTTCGACTTGAGCCACCACTCCAGTTCCTGGCAAACTTCGTCTGTCAGCGAAACCTGTTGAATGTATGTAGGATTCCATCAGGAAGCAGGCCTTCAGCCGTTGCATGTCCCGATGCAGAGGGCCTGGAAAGATAGCTTGAATTGAGGAGGACAGTACACCAGCAATTTGGGCGAGCTGCATGTGTGGGAGGGAGTCTTGTTTGAGGACCTTGCGAATCTCCCTCCGAACGACCGTTACTTTCGTGGACGGGAGATGAAGAGTGCAGGATTGGGAGTCTATCTTGAAGCCCAGGAACTGAACCTTCAGAGCGGGGACCAGTGCAGACTTGACTCAGTTGACTATGAATTACAAAGATTCCAACAAGTTTACGGTGTAGTTGCTGTGTTGTGATAATAAATTGCTCATCCTGCAGAACAATATGATGTCATCCAGATACATAATGCATCGGATTCCTCGAGCTCTGAGGTGGGCCACCACTGGTTTTAGTATCTTTGTGAAACACCACGGTGCAGCTGAGCCCTAAAGCGAGGCACGAGAACTGCAATGGAATGCCGTGCCATAGGAATCGAAGGAAAGGACAACTGTCTTTGTGAATTGGGACCAACAGGTATGCATCTTTGAGGTCCAGATACGTAAACCAGTCCCCTTCTTGTAGGAGGTCGTGGAGGAGGTGGATTCTCTCCATCTTGAAGTGAAGGTATATAAAGTGCACATTTAAGTCCCTTAAATTAAATACCAATCTGAAATCGCCAGTTTTTTTTCGGACTAGGAACATGTTACTGAAGAAGCCCTATTGACGGAACATGGGCTGGATCACTCCTTTTGTGTGCAGTTCCTTGAGCTTCAACTCTATGAGCCATGCATCCATGGCGAGAGACATAGGGGATGAGGGGGATGTTCCTGCATAGGGATTGACTGAAATTCTATGTGATAACATTTGACGGTCTGTAACATCCTTGCATCTGCAGACAATCTGTGAGCTTTGATGTTGTTGTTTAGTGGATGAAGGGGTGTGCTGGATCTTGTGTATTGTATGAATTGGCCCCAGCAGCACCCCATTTATACATGTTCAGGTGAGTGCAGCACCCTGTTTTCATATATATATTTATCCATGTAATACACTGCTCAAAAAAATAAAGGGAACACTTAAACAACACAATGTAACTCCAAGTCAATTACACTTCTGTGAAACACTGAGTGACAATCAATTTCACATGCTGTTGTGCAAATGGGATAGACAACAGGTGGAAATTATAGGCAATTAGCAAGACACCCCCAATAAAGGAGTGGTTCTGCAGGTGGTGACCACAGACCACTTCTCAGTTCCTATGCTTCCTGGCTAATGTTTGGGTCACTTTTGAATGCTGGCGGAGCTTTCACTCTAGTGGTAGCATGAGACTGAGTCTACAACCCACACAAGTGGCTCAGGTAGTGCAGCCCATCCAGGATGGCACATCAATGCGAGCTGTGGCAAGGTTTGCTGTGTCTGTCAGCATAGTGTCCAGAGCATGGAGGCGCTACCAGGAGACAGGCCAGTACATCAGGAGATGTGGAGGAGGGCAACAACCCAGGAGCAGGACTGCTACCTCCTCCTTTGTGCAAGGAGGAACAGGAGGAGGACTGCCAGAGCCCTGCAAAATGACCTCCAGCAGGCAACAAATGTGCATGTGTCTGCTCAAACGGTCAGAAACAGACTCCATGAGGGTGGTATGAGGGCCCGATGTCCACAGGTGGGGGTTGTGCTTACAGCCCAACACCGTGCAGGACGTTTTGGCATTTGCCAGAGAACACCAAGATTGGCAAATTCGCCACTGGCGCCCTGTGCTCTTCACAGATCAAAGCAGGTTCACACTGAGCACATGTGACAGACATGACAGAGTCTGGAGACGCCGTGGAGAATGTTCTCCTGCCTGCAACATCCTCCAGCATGACTGGTTTGGCAGTGGGTCAGTAATGGTGTGGGGTGGCATTTATTTGGGAGGTGCACAGCCCTCCATGTGCTCGCCAGAGGTAACCTGACTGCCATTAGGTACCGAGATGAGTTGGTGCGGTTGGCCCTGGGTTCCTCCTAATGCAAGACAATGCTAGACCTCATGTGGCTGGAGTGTGTCAGCAGTTCCTGCAAGACCAAGGCATTGATGCTATGGACTGGCCCGCCCGTTCCCCAGACCTGAATCCAACTGAGCACATCTGGGACATCATGTCTCGCTCCATCCACCAACGTCACATTGCACCACAGACTGTCCAGGAGTTGGCAGATGCTTAAGTCCAGGTCTGGGAGGAGATCTCTCAGGAGACCATCCGCCACCTCATCAGGAGCATGCACAGGCATTGTAGGGAGTTCATACAGGCACGTGGAGGTCACACACACTACTGAGCCTCATTTTGACTTGTTTTAAGGACATTACATCAATGTTGGATGAGCCTGTAGTGTTTTTTTCCACTTTAATTTTGAGTGTGACTCCAAATCCAGACCTCCATGGGTTGAAACATTTGATTTACATTTTTAAATTTTCGTGTGATTTTGTTGTCAGAACATTCAACTATGTAAAGAACAAAGTATTTCAGAAGAATATTTAATTCATTCAGATCTAGGATGTGTTATTTTTGTGTTCCCTTTATTTTTTTTTGAGCAGTGTATATTTTAATAAATCTATTTTACTTTGCTACAACTTTTACTTCAACATTGTTTATTTTAAACTGATCCTCTCTTCTAGCCTTTGAAGTTCACATTATCCATCTATTTAAACCTACTCCTCTAAGAATTGCTGTGCTTTTTTGGCTGCCTAGTCCTGTCCTTGAATGTTCTTCAATCTGGATTCATCTCTTCTACCAATTCAATCCTTTTCCTTAGGGACTCTAATATACATTGATCAGCCACAACATTAAAAGCACCTGCCTAACATAGTGTAGGTCCAGGGCCGGTGCAAGGATTTTTGCCGCCCTAGGCAAAAGTAAAGTTTGCCGCCCCCCATCCCCCCCCGATATGACATCACAATGCCCCATGTTAACTAACGCAAGTGCTGCAGTGCCACCGTGTTTACATTAAAAGGCCTGCAGGGACAGGCTATAGACACCAGAACCACTACATTAAGCTGCAGTGGTTCTGGGGACTAAAGTGTCCCTTTAATGTGAGGTAAATTAGAGATTAGTGCCACGAATAATATACTAGATTGCCTACTTACAATCAGATGAGGATGGTGATGGGCTCTACCTGCAGTCTGGCTCCACTGGTCTGGTGTAGAACAGGCTCTCTGGAGGCTGTTTGTGTTCTGGGAGAACAGGAAGAAGGCTCCATTTTTTTTAAGGCCCTTTGCACAGCTCAAGGTCTGGGCCCCAGGGTCCACCTTCATGTTCCACCAATTAGTTTGTTCACAGGAGTAGGGGATGTCCTGATATGTGTGTAAGGAATGCATTGTGTGAATCTGTGTTTGTATGTGTAAGGGCTGCAATGAGTGTTTCTGTGCATGTACGGGATGCAGTGTGTGCGTCTGTAAGGGGTGCATTGAGTGTGTGTAAGGAATGCATTGTGTGTTTCTGTGTGTGTAAGGGATGCATTGTGTGTAAGGGTTGAATTGCTTGTGTGTGTGTGTCTGTGTGTGTAATGCATTGTGTGTTTTTCTGTGTGCAAGGGGTGCATTGTGTGTGTGTGATGGATGTCAATCTCTCCCCCCTCCCTTGTCACTCTCTTCTCCCTCTCTCCCTCCCTCGTCACTCTCTTCTCAACCCCCCTTGTCCCTCTCTTCTCCCCCCCATGTCCCTCTCTTCTCCCCCTCTTGTCCCTCTCTTCTCCCCCTCCTCCCTTGTCACTCTCTTCTCCCCTGCGTGTCCCTCTCTTCTCCCCCTCCCTTGTCACTCTCGTCTCCCCCGTTGTCACTCTCTTCTCCCCTCCCCACTCTCATTCCCCCTCCTAATCCCGTCAATGCCCCTCCCTGTCAATTTATCCCCCCCCCTTTCAATTTATTCCCCCCACCCTGCCTGTCCATTTATTCCCCCACCCTGCCTGTCCATCCCCCCCCCCCGTCCATTTATCCCCCCCGTCCATTTATCCCCCCCTCCCTGTCCATTTATTTCCTCCCCCTCCCTGTCCATTTATTTACCCCCTCCCTGTCCATTTATTTCCCCCACTCCCTGTCCATTTATTCCCCCCCCTGTCCATTTATCCCCCCCCTCCCTGTCCATTTATTCCCCCTTCCATGTCTGTCCATTTATTCCCCCCTCCCTGTCTGTCCATTTATTCCCCCCACCCTGCCTGTCCATTTATTCCCCCCTCCCTGTCCATTTATTCCCCCCCCTGTCCATTTATTTCCCCCCTCCCTGTCCATTTATTTCTCCCCCTCCCTGTCCATTTATTTCTCCCCCCCTCCCTCTTCATTGATTTCTCCTCCTCCCCTCCCTGTCCATTTATTTCTCCCCCTCCCTGTCCATTTATTTCTCCCCCTTCCCTGTCCATTTATTTCTCCCCCCCCCTCTTCATTGATTTCTCCTCCTCCCTCTCCATTTATTTCTCCTCCCCCCCTCTCCATTTATTTCTCCCCCCCTCCCTCTTCATTGATTTCTCCTCCTCCCCTCCCTCTCCATTTATTTATCTCCCCCCCTCTCTATTTATTCCCCCCACCCTCCCCTACCTCTATAGTAGCGTGGCCGAGCTCTGTATATGGTCCGCGGGTACAGGGAGCTTTTGTTTCCTGTACCCGGCGGACTAACAGGAAGTGAACACCAGTGTTCACTTACTGTTAGTCCGTTCGAGTACAGGAGACAGATGCTCCCTGTACCGGCGGACTATACTGCGCTCGGTCACGCTACAGAGAGGGAGTGACAGGAGGGAGCGCTGAGCGCTTCCCTCCTGTCAGCCCCCTCCCTCTCCTCATGCTGTGCCTGGGCGGTGCGCCCTCATGGACGCACCAGCCCGGGCAAAGCTGCAGCCGCCTGAGGCTCTCTACAGAGCGCTCGGACGGCTGCAGCATTAGGGGGGCCGGCGCTCCTGGCGGCGCCCCTTCCCAAGGGGCGCCCTAGGCGGCTGCCTAGTCCGCCTTACAGGTAGCGCCGGCCCTGTGTAGGTCCCCCTCAAACTGGCAAAAGAGTTCTGATGCATCAATGCATGGACTACTAAAAACCTCTAAATATGTTTAAATACAACTGTGGTATTTGGCACCAAGACATTAACAGCAAATATTTTAGGATTTGTAGTTCCAGCACATTGAGATCTGGGGAATTTGGAGGCCAAGGCAGCACCTTGAACTCATATCATATGAGTGCAATAACCTGCTGAGAGAAGCCACTGCTATCAGGAAACACCATTACCATGAACCACTCAGTACTCATGCCATGGAATGTATTTTGTCTGTAACAATATCTAGGTAGGTGGTATGTGTCAAAGTAACAACCACATGAATGCCAGGATCCCAAGGTTTCCCAAGTTTCCCACCAGAACATTGTCCAGTGCATAATACTGTCTCTGACCAGCCTGCCTTCTTTCCATAGTGCATCCTGCTGCTATCTGTTCCCCAGGTAAATGACTCACACACACCCGGCTATCCTTTTGATCTAAAATAAAACATGATTCATGAGACATTCTTCCATTGCTCCATGGTCAAGTTCTGATGCTCCCGTCCATTGAAGGTGTTTCCAGGCGGTGGACAGGGGTCATTGTTACAAATTGCTATTTGTAATTGGCCCTTTAAATGAGAAATTGCCCTGCTTCCCTGGATTGTGGAGAAGCATATTTGCCAGCCTCCTTCCTCATGACTATGGCCCCTGGAAGATTGTGCCCCTGAAAACTTATGAGCTTTGATTGGGTGTGTATGGCCCTTTAAGAACCGTCTGGGGACATATGGTGACTTTGGTGAACAATGCCCCTTTAAGACTATGTCCCCAGACCTGCAAAATAGCTTGTTCCTGGCTTTCTCCCACTTGGTTCAGTAAATGGGGCTTACTGGACCAAGTACCACACAGGCGGACCACCCAGAAGTGGAAGTGTGCAGGCAATTTACCTCCCAGGCTGTGAGGTTACTGCAGGTTAATTGCCGACCGCTGGGTGGCCGCCATTCGACAGTCGAACACGTGGCGGCGGCCATCTTTGTTCATTCGAACGTGGTCAGTGGTGTATGCTAAAGATTCTGTGGAACTAAAATCGGATGCGCAAATACACGAACACCGCTGACCCTTACCTTCTCCCATACTGAACTTTCAGCTGCAGAGACTAAGTCCCGTTCGAAGATTCGAACGCTCGTTCGAATGGGACTTAGTCGTTTTTCTGCATGAAATTGACCGACCGCACAGCCCAAATCTATGGAACTGTTTTGGGCAGGAAAATGTGCTTGCGGTCGGTCATAAAGGGACCTCCATCTAACTTTTGATCCACTGGAGGGATTTGTATGATTTTTGGAAGTGTTTATGTTTGAAGTGTGCTGAGTTCAAATATGTAATTTTTATGAAGATTGAATGTATAGTTTTAAAGTTATGAAAATGCATAAAAAATGTGTGTGTGTTAATTATGTTAACTGTTTATCTGAGGGGAGGGAATCTGTGGGATGTAACCGTTGTCTGATTGGTTATTTTATACCTCCATGTGGGCGGTCACTGTATGTACCAGACCACAATAAAAACCAGGCTGGGTGTGCCAGCACAGTCAGTTCTTCTTCACCCTCAATCTAGAGTCCTGTCTCTTATTGGGGGAATTGATATATCACTACAAGGGATTGCTATGCTCTGCATGCTCCCTTGGATAATCACTTCTAGGCTCTTTTAAGAGCCTGTTCCTGCTTCACTCTCTTGGAGGAGAGGTTCACCCACTGGAACCTGGAGCCTTGTCGTAGGTCCAGGGTGGGTAGGAGACGGCGAGACACCAACCAAGCTGCGGCGGTTTGTGGGGTCTATGGTGGTTGTGGTGTCTGCGGAGCGCTTGGAGTCCTCTGTAAGTGCTAGGAGCATCCTTCAACGGAGGTACCCAGTCGGGGTGCCAGGCGATCCGTTACAGTCATCATGGGCATTCCAACCAGTCTGTGACTATGCACACCCATACACAGCAAACTGTGATGCACTGTGTGTTCTGACACCACTCTATCATGTACAGCATTAAGTTTTTCAGCAATTTAAGCTACATTAGCTTTTCTGTGTGATTGCACCAGATGGGCGATACATCGCTCTCCATGTGCATTAATGGGCATTGGGCACCCACTGACACTGATGCTGGTTTACTGTTTGTCCTTCCTTGCACCACTTTTTAAGTTGTAACCACTGCATACCCTGAACATCCAACAAGACTTGCTGTTTTGGAGATGCTCTAACTCAGTGGTCCAGCCATCACTATTTGACCCTTGTCAAAGTAACTTAGATCATTTCACTTGCCAATTATTCTTGCTTCTAACACATGGAATTCAAGAACTCACTGTTCACTGTTCACAATTTCCCACTCCTTGACAGGTGCCATTGTAACAAAATAATAAATGGGTATATATATCACATGGGATTTATACCCTTGTCTTGAAAAAGTCTCTCTATAGAGACGAACACGTAGCCATTTTTGGATTTCTGAATATTTGGATTTGGTCTGTATTAACACCTCTTAAGACCCCTGTACCCTTAAGAAAGAGCCACGGCCTCAGGGATGGTGTCTGACTCCATCAATTCCATCTACATCGAAGCTTTTCAACATCATAGACCTTTGTATCCATCAGGATTTGGCTCATTAACCTATTTTCGCAGAGGGAACCCCATGAACAAGGTACTTGGGGGCCAGTGTCAGTGTGGTTCCCTGCTTTAACTTTGGTAGGGGGATTGGTCATCTATGTTACTTTTTATACTTTGATACTGGTTCATTTTTGTTGTGCATCATACTGTCACCCAGGACATACTTGAAAACGAGAGAAATATCAATGTATCCTTCCTGGTAAAATATTTATATAAGATTTACTTAAATCCATATATATATATATATATATATATATATATTCCTTTTGAAATTTATCTATTTGGCTTGCATACTCTGAACACTGATTGCCCTAGAAGAACAATACAGAGGAGAGTCATGGTGCATAATAGTTTACTTTATCATATTCTTTTGAACTATTTTTAATGCCAAGTCAACTAACAATGCCAACAATCAAATTAGGTCTTTAGAATGGGCTGGCCGCCTAGTATACTATAGCCAAGTCTTTAATGTTCCTTGATTGCAAATCTGTTATATTTTGTGAATTTACAATGCCCACTGATATTTCATAATGGAAACACGACATAACATGCTTTTATAGCTGCTTTGTGTCTGATGAATCTCATCAACATTTGTGTTCAAAAGCCTTAAGTATAATCCATGCTGTGTTTGTGGACAAAACCTGCCAATTGGCCAAGGGCTCATGCTTTCAGGAGACTTTTACAAATTGGTACTTGAAGCACAAAAATTGTTAAGACTCTACTTGAAATATATGAAAACATTAAGTAATTTGTTACAAAAAGAAGCACGCATAACATTGTTGGCTCAATGTGTTCCTTCAAATGTTAACACAAAAAAGTGTATATTATTAGGTAACTTTTTTTGAAGAGAAGCACAAATAAACTATTTGCAATGTATGGTCCTAACTTTTTGTGCAATTAAACTTTTTTATTTGTATGCTAACTGTATAATAACTTAAATGTGTTTTTAATATTTTACATTTAAATATTAATTATCAAATTCATTAACATTTGCTTTTAATTTTAGATATTTCTACTCGGGAAAGCAGTGTGAACTTACAGGTGTTCATCATATCCATTGTGCCTTAAAGCTTATTAAACCATTGTGTTATTAGGCTCAATATATGTTGCTAAGGAACAAATGTTGCTAATATATGACAGAGTAGGAGTTCTGTAATAAAAGTTAGATTGGAGATGGGGATTCTATTATAAGAATGGATTAATTTACATCTATTTAAAAAGCACAGGGAAATCTGCAATAAACAGTACTGTGATAATAGTTCTATGTTTTATACCCGTAGCATATCAGAGAGATTTGTTAAACCTAGACTATTAAGTATAAAGCACAGAAAAAAAACATCACAGCAAGGCAATAATATGACTTCTAATTAAAATGTTAAGTATTATCAGGGTACCATAACTACTGCTAATTAAGGAAAAACATTCTAACTATACCTAACTCAAAAATGCGATAAGTACTTCTAATTAAATTTAATATATTTCTTATTCAAAGGTATATGTTGCTAGGCAAATTATTGTTAAACTTAGATAGAATAGAATGTATGAAATTAAGGGGATTCATTTGGTGTGTGTGCTATGCTATAATCCATGTTGAGGGGTCTTTATTCAATGGTATATGTCAATATCCGTAAATAAAAGCAAATGCTTTTCCTCCTTTCTGAAAAATCCATGAGGCCTTGTTGTTACATTCCTGAACTTGCCTTTGCTGCCTCTATGGACTTCCTGCTAGTCCTCTTCAGATCCTGGCTCTTCACTTTTCAAAAAACAGTAAGTGTTGAGGATAATGCATTGCACCAAGAAAACGTTTAGGATCATTTTAAATGCATGTAAGAAGAATGATTTGGAAAAGGCAAATTGTCCAGGAAGGAAATTATGAGGGGGGGGGGGGGGGGGGGGTGGTGCAAAGACATCATAAGTGTGCATTTCTGATCGAAAAGGTGGAAAAGTAATAGAATAGGAAGCATGTCCACTAGCACTAAGTTCAGGGCATTAGGTCTCTGCAGAGAGCACAAACAGTGCAGCTTGCAGGGTCTGCCTCATTGGGCTGGTCGAGATTATGGGCAGACAGCATGACATGCATTCACGACAGGCTGGCCTGCCTATCATTCAGGTGGATCTGCCCCTATGCTGTAATTTTCCACACACGTTTTCAGAGTGATACAGTCTTTTCAGTTGGTAAAGTACTATATATATATATATATATATATATATATATATATATATATATATATATATATTACACACAAGGGCTGTCCTGAACGTATCCAGCAATTGTTAATATAACGACAACAGTTTGTGCAACGTTGATGTAACCTGGCAGCCAAAGAGAGTGGACTGGAATGAGATTGCATGAACAATGACAACTTCCCTGTACTAGTCAGTGAGGGCACTAGATGTTGTACTGTAATGGTACCTCACGGTGCCTAGAGAGATATTAGCTATGCCTCACTGATGATGCCTAACAAGGCTGAAACGATCGTCTGGGGTTGCTGTATCTCTCGTGCAGAGAGAACTTGCTGGCATTTCGGATCTGGACTACCCGTATGGGTGGGACCAGTCTGATATGCTTCAGATATGTTCTCTCTGTAATGGCACAAGATGAGCTAAAACCAGCTTGAGTTCTGAGCGGGGACCTACCGAAGGGCAGGCTTTTTCAGTTGCTGTCCGTTCTCAGAATACTCTTGCGACCCGTTTTTTCTCTCCATAAGTTTAAAGGGTAATCCAGACGTGGACCCCTTGCTCACGGTGCCTAGAGAGATATTAGCTATGCCTCACTGATGATGCCTAACAAGGCTGAAACGATCGTCTGGGGTTGCTGTATCTCTCGTGCAGAGAGAACTTGCTGGCATTTCGGATCTGGACTACCCGTATGGGTGGGACCAGTCTGATATGCTTCAGATATGTTCTCTCTGTAATGGCACAAGATGAGCTAAAACCAGCTTGAGTTCTGAGCGGGGACCTACCGAAGGGCAGGCTATTTCAGTTGCTGTCCGTTCTCAGAATACTCTTGCGACCCGTTTTTTCTCTCCATAAGTTTAAAGGGTAATCCAGACGTGGACCCCTTGCTCACGGTGCCTAGAGAGATATTAGCTATGCCTCACTGATGATGCCTAACAAGGCTGAAACGATCGTCTGGGGTTGCTGTATCTCTCGTGCAGAGAGAACTTGCTGGCATTTCGGATCTGGACTACCCGTATGGGTGGGACCAGTCTGATATGCTTCAGATATGTTCTCTCTGTAATGGCACAAGATGAGCTAAAACCAGCTTGAGTTCTGAGCGGGGACCCACCGAAGGGCAGGCTATTTCAGTTGCTGTCCGTTCTCAGAATACTCTTGCGACCCGTTTTTTCTCTCCATAAGTTTAAAGGGTAATCCAGACGTGGACCCCTTGCTCACGGTGCCTAGAGAGATATTAGCTATGCCTCACTGATGATGCCTAACAAGGCTGAAACGATCGTCTGGGGTTGCTGTATCTCTCGTGCAGAGAGAACTTGCTGGCATTTCGGATCTGGACTACCCGTATGGGTGGGACCAGTCTGATATGCTTCAGATATGTTCTCTCTGTAATGGCACAAGATGAGCTAAAACCAGCTTGAGTTCTGAGCGGGGACCTACCGAAGGGCAGGCTATTTCAGTTGCTGTCCGTTCTCAGAATACTCTTGCGACCCGTTTTTTCTCTCCGTAATGGTAATATCTGAATAGTGATGTCACGAACACAAAATTTTCGGTTCGCGAATGGCGAACGGGAACTTCCGCAAACGTTCGTGAACCGGCGAACCGCCATTGACTTCAATGGTCAGGCGAATTTTAAAACCCACAGGGACTCTTTCTGGCCACAAAAGTGATGGAAAAGTTGTTTCAAGGGGACTAACCGGAGGGGGATGCCGGAGGGGGATCCATGGCAAAACTCCCATGGAAAATTACAGTTCCTGGGAGGTCTGCATATCAAGCTCCTATTTCCTGGGATCCGCTGTAGCTGCATCAGGGTTTTGGTATGTGGCCGCGCAAACACTGGTGCTCAACACCAGAGGGCGTGTGGTTACCCTGCACCAGGCCTTATAGTCCATTTCCATGCTGGAGACTCCCAACTTATCATCAGGCACTCAGGGGTCCCGATTTCTTTACCGCCACCCGTGACAGATGGCCGTAGGCACTTGGAGTTCGTGGAGTGGACTTTGCAGCTTTCCTGTTCTGTCTGTCGTGTCATGCCTTGTTCTTCTGCATGCAAGCTTCCTGTATCTGGACCAGTCTGCTGGAGATGGCTTCCTTATTTTTGTCGTGGAGGAGGTCGATCTGCTAAGCGGTACGGTGGTCGCTTCAGGTGTTCTCTTGTGATGCTTGGTTCCTGGTTCCTTGTTCTAGTTCCTGTTGGTTATTCGGCATGCAAGAGTTCCTGTATCTGGACCAGTCTGCTGGAGATGGCTTCCTTATTTTTGTGTTGGAGGAGGTCGATCTGCTAAGCTGTACGGTGGTCGCTTCAGGTGTTCTCTTGTGATGCTTGGTTCCTGTTTCGTGGCAGTACTCCTATTCTGGAGTGGATCTCGGTCCTGACTGGTGGTTCCTTTGCAGGAGACCTTTCCAAAGGAAGTAAAGTAGTTCGGAATGGCATTGTGAGCCACAAACTACTTTCATGCTGTGTAGGGGAATCATTGCCTCTGGTAAGTCTTGAGGACTTAGTTGCTGGATCCTTGCTTCTTTCCTGGTCTCTGCCTGAGAGCTGCTTGTCGCGCCCGGAGGTCGCTCCTTAAGAGGGGAGTTATGTCACATCATGCCATGTTCTGCGGAGATGTCTGGCTTTGGCTTCTGGTTTCCAGTACTCTTTTTACATTTCTTGTTTAGTTTTTCTTGTTTTTTCTGGTTTTCTATTCTATGCCTGTTTTTTTTTTTATGCTGGGTTTTTCTGGGTTCATTCCTGTAATCCGTCCCTGGAATTCCCAGTGTCCATGTTTCCTTTAAAGGGACATTCCAGTGCCAGGAAAACAATCCGTTCTCCTGGCACTGGAGGGTCCCTCTCCCTCCCATCCCCCAATACCCGGTAACTGAAGGGGTAAAAACCCTTTCAGTCACTTACCTCAGGCAGCGACATGTCCCACGTCGCTGCCTGCTCCTCCCCCACTGCTCCACCTTCTTCCTCCGTCGGCCGGTGGGCGAGACTGATGCGCATACGCATTGGCGCACCCCATAGGAAAGCACTGAAAATTAATTTCAATGCTTTCCTATGGGGATTTGAGCGACGCTGGAGGTCCTCACACAGCGTGAGGACGTCCAGCGATGCTCTAGCACAGATAATCTATGCTATGATGCAGGAAGTGACCTCTAGTGGCTGTCTAGTAGTAGTCTAGTAGTAGTTTTATAAAAAACTGCAATAATTACACTTGCAGGGTTAAGGGTAGTGGGAGTTGGCACCCAGACCACTCCAATGAGCAGAAGTGGTCTGGGTACCTGGAGTGTCCCTTTAAATGTTTGTTTTATGTTGCCACACCCGTTTGTTTTCCATCATTCCTTTTGTTTCAGTGCCCTGCAGGCAGCTGCTCAAGCCTCCTGCCCTTTCTTGCAGGTAAGTGCTATGTATGTGTTTGATTCTTATGGTTCTTTTAGTATACATTAGGCAGAGTAGGACCTGCCGAATATGGGGTACATTGGCGTTGTGGCAGGCTTATGCAATGTATGATCATATAATGTAACTAAATCCCCATACTTTTCTTATATAGTGCTTAGTTATGTCTCCTCTTGTTTTGTATATTATATCTTCTCTTGTTTTATTTTGTTAACCCAGTCCTGTCCTGCCCCTGTTTAGTTAATGTGCCCTTATGTATTGTGTACATGTTCTGGGTTTAGATTTCTATCCTTCTCTGATACTGGGTTCTACTAGTTTTGTCTTGTTTCTGTACTGGATACACTTCTGCTGCAGAGCCCCCCTATCCAGTTCCTGGGAGGTCTGCATATCAAGCTCTTAGTTCCTGGGATCCGCATAAGCTGCATCAGGGTTCTGGTTTGTGGCTGCACAAACGCTGGTGCTCAACACCAGGGGGCGTGTGTTTACCCTGCACCAGACCTTGATAATCCACTTCCACGCTGAAGACTCCCACTTCTCAACAGGCACTCTGGCGTCCCCGTCCTCGCACCACCACCCGTGACACAAACCCAGCGACAACCACTGAGGACTACTACTTCAACTCGGCTCAAGCCTGCAAAGCCCACATTTCCCTGCTGTACCTCGACGCCAAAATCGGGAAGGCGGAGGAGGAGAAAGCGGAGAGCGCACCGGACACAGAAACACCACACCGTCGGCAACCTTCACTCACCTGGGCCTCAATCCAACCGGGGACAAATCCCATGGTATAGCCCACATCCTCGGGATACAGGGACTCAGCATGCAAAGCGGGTCACAGGCAGCAGATTCGGACACCACGTCTGGGTAGCAGGTCAAGACTTGAAAAGGGTGCACTGGACCGTGCTAGAGCCAGGGGCAGGTGGGGCACCGTTATATGGGGCTTGAGCAACAAAACTCTGCCGGGTCCTCCGCGATGCCAGAAGGGCATAGGATACGATGTGCAAAATCTCAAGCCTATGCCTGGAGGTCCCTCACTCCTTCCTTAAACTGGCCCTTTAGCATACACGAGGCAGCAGTTTCCTTATGTTTTTTTTTATGCTCTTGTGTTTGCTTATGTCTGCTCTCTGCATAACAACAGTATTCCAGTCAGTACCAGTATTAATTCTCCTGTTTCATATACCTATCTAACTATTGTCTTGTCTGAAAGATTATGCATCTAGATAGCATGTTTTGCTTGTATATCATTTTTTTATATACACTGTTATGCCTGCCACTACTTCCTAAGCTTACTACTGATATTGTGACACTGCAAGCTTGTCTGTTATAGAATGCATAGCAAAAATAAAGAATATAAAAAATAAAAAAAATTGCGACAGTTTGAAATATGACCTGTTTCAGTAGTTTTTGCACATGCCTCACTGACCTCACTGACCGCCACTAGAGGTGCTTCTGCGGTTCCGCTGGACGTCCATAGGAAAGCATTGAGTAATGCTTTCCTATGGGCGGTTTGAATGCGCATGCGGCTCTTGCCGCGCATGCGCATTCGGAGCTGACAGGCGGATCGAGGCGAAAAGATCCCCAGCGCCAAGGGAACCCGGCGCTGGAAAAAGAATGCTCCCTCGCACACCCACCAGGAGAAGAGGCTGGCAAAATGTGGCCACACTGGCGTGCATACCGGGTCCCAGGGCGGCTGGGGCCCCTGGAGGCCTGGGCCTGGTCGCAGCCGCGACCCCTGCGACCGCGGTATGTACGCCAGTGGATGAATCCCTAATGGAATTTGGACTGTGTGTTCTCATATGTATACTCCTGTGAAACGAGATGTCATGGTTCAACTATTTCTTCTTCCTAGTTACCCAGGTATACAAAACAATGAAATATCAAAAACATATTTTTCTTCTATAAATTCATAGGTGTGCCAATAATTGTGCCACATATATATTTAACAAACATTTGTATTTGTATTTTAAAAAAACTGTATTGTGTTTGCAATTGTTTGATTTCCATGTGAGCAAAGTATCTGTTGTGCATTTTTTTAACAAAATATCAAAAGGTTAAACAATACAGACAATTTTTCACAGCCTTCTTTGCTCACAGCAAGGATGCCACTATTAGTGGAGGGCACTGTACATATTACATTAAAAATTACTGCATAAGCAGTACCTCACCATTTCAAGTACTATGCATCTCTCACTACATAACTGTGCAATCAGTCAAGTTAATGACTTAAATAAATGTTTTTTTGCTATTGTAAATGCATGTGATTATTAAGATTTTCTTGTTAACTATGGTTTTGTGAACAACTAGTACAACATGGAGAATGTCAGAAATAGAGCACTGTGAAAGAATTTCTGCAGATTGGAATTCTAATAACTGTAATCCAAAGCAACATTATCATTTGCATTTATATAGACTGTGTATTACAAATGTAACAATAGCATAGGAGCTACAATGTTGTTTAATAGATAAAACAGATAACTTCTTCAGGAAGCAGAAATATATGTCATCCATAATAGGTGGCACTACAGGTGGGCATCCTAGCATCAATTTAATCTCCTAGATGTTGATTCATCTTGAATTTATGTTTCAGTCTATTTCACAGTCACTGTGCTTCTGAGGATGCTTTTCATGTGGCACTGGACATTTATCTTACTTTTGCTGCAAGGAATGTTCTCTTTCCTTCGATATTAAATACAATGTTTTGTATTATGGTATCTTTTTTATTCATCTAATTATTTCAAAATAATGTAAGTAATTATTATTGCAATTTTTGTTATTATTATGGTCATTATTATGTGAGTGTTGAAATTTACTTATTTGGGCACTGCAGACAAATTCAGTTTAGACCAAATCGATTCAGAATTTATTTGTTTGACTGAATTTAGTCAACACAACTTTGCGCAACTTTTTACTTAATGTCAGCCATGCAAATTATTTAATCAAAATTAAGAGAAAAAGGAGGGGAGATGAAGACAAAAAATGGAAGCACACTCCCATGCAATGGGTGTGGTCCAAATTTGTTTTAAAATATATACCTCTGGATGTGAAAGTCACATAAAAAAGGGGGGGGAGGTTTGAAACCTTTATTAAGGGAAAAAGTATATATATGTATGCTAAAAATTGGCAAACACGTTACCAATAAATGATTGGGCCTAAATGGTGGGTAAGTAGAGTGTCATTGAATTAATGCTGTTTATAAATCAAAGAGTATCTCCAGGATATAGGTACCTGAATAAATTAATAGGTAGGAAGAGGCAGGAGAGGGGAGAAGAAATGCTCATATATATACTGTGAACACATACATCCAAAGTGTTGACACAAAGATATGGAGCACTATATACATAAAAGTACGTTGCTTGACAGAGATAATTTATCACAGAAGGTCAGAGAACTGTGGTCACTGTCAATAGAAACTATATCAAAGTGGGTGTATAGAGGGTAAGGTTGCATATATATTGGAATGGTATATAGTATATAAATATACCTCGAATAATATATAGTATTCCTGCGCAAATGAGAGGATAATTCTCCGATGCAAAGGGATATTGCTGCTGGAAGGTGCAGCTAGTATCGGAACCCCTCACATACACCACATCAAAATCTTAAACTCGCCCTGGACTAGCTGTCTAACTCACATCGGTGAGGGTTAAAGCTAACTGCTACTTCAAGGCAGCCTCAAATTGTCCCTATCTTCCCAAAGATTCAGCATGCCATAATGCTATATCGAAACCTCTCCCATCCACTTAGTGAACACAGCACATACAAAAAAATTAAATCAAAATAATTGCCCAACCAGATAGGAACCAAAGTGAAAAGGTAAAAATTAGTAGTTAGCATCGGCTCAAAAAATCGCTCATGACCTAGTCCAGAAAGTCCATCCACTTCCACTGAACCTAATCCCAAAAGTATTCTGAAAAGGGTAATTAATTTTTTAGAATGAGCGAATCAAGACGTAAGGCCACAGAGGAATACAAGAAGCAAATCCACAAAAGGCTACCAGCGGAGAAAAGTTTACTGACCGAAGAGAGTTAGATTATCAATCTTTCCTCCTATCAGCTCACTATTCCCAAAACTCAGTTATTGAAAAGAAGACTGTCCTTTGTCCCTACACCCAAATTTGACAAATTTGGCTGGACAAAGGACATTCATCTATTTGCTAGGAAACTAGCTCTCCATAAGTTTCATTGTATTCAAAAGACCAAACGTGCAACCAGACTAGGTCTGGAAGTCCAAGATATGAATTTGCTTGATAATTTGGTGGAACTGCTTAACAGCAATGATCCACTTACTACACAGACAGCCCCCTTTACCAATTTAAAACCGAAAAGTAAATTCACTCCATACATTCCGGAGTTCAAATACATTGATCTCTTCGTGGAATTATCTTGCAATGAAATAGAAGCCATAGGAACTAATATACAGTCCAATTTTTATCCAAATAATTTGAGCTCCGAGGAGAACAGAGCACTAGACAAACTAAAAAGAAATGAGACAATCATTATCAAGCCATCTGATAAAGGTGGGAATTTGGTAATATTAGATAGGACCAAATATGTCCAAATGGTACATAGAATACTAGATGATAAAAACACCTATGTAGCACTCCCGGCAGATCCTACAAACAAATTCCTAGTGGAATTGAAAAACATCCTAGATCAGGCACTACAGAATAAATCAATAAATATGGATGAATACAAGCTCATGTTTAACAAAAAACCTACTATAGCTACTTTGTATTCACTGCGTAAAATAAACAAGCAGCAAGAAACATTAACTGGGAGACCAATAGTATCAGGCAGGAATAACCTTACACAAAACTGTAGTATCTACGTAGAACGTATTCTATGTGATCTGGTCAGGACTCTCCCCTCCTATCTGAGGGACACGAAACAGACCTTAAAAATCTTGAATGATATGACGTTACCAACTGATGCGAAACTATGTAGCCTTGACGTGGAGGGACTTTACAGTTCTATCCCCCACAGGATAGGCATAAAGAATGTTCAATGGTTCCTTCAGACACGAGACCTGTCCCTAAATGATCATAATAAGTTTGTGCTGCAGCTTCTACAATTTATTCTAACGCACAACTATTTCCTGTTTGAGGGTACCTACTACCACCAGGTGAGAGGGACGGCTATGGGGACTACATGTGCCCCCTCTTATGCAAACCTCCATCTGGGGTGGTGGGAACAAAACATTGTATTCAGCTCCAATTCACTGAATATCACAGCTACATTAAACTATGGAAGCGCTATATAGATGATGTGCTAATTGTATGGACTGGCTCAATGGAAATGTTTGATAACTTCATAGGGGCACTAAATAATAACGATCTAAATCTTAAATTGACGCATGAGATGGGTGTAGACAAAATTAACTTTCTGGATCTGACCCTGCAAACCACACAAGGAAAACATGTGAACTTAACTTATGTTGCTGGGAAAGTATTTAAAATGTTATGAAGGGATCCTATTCAGGAATTCATTGGGAGGAGCAATGTTATTGGCAATAATCAGAAAGCTTTTATACAATGTAGGTCATGTCAAATTAGCCTAACAGCATTCTATGACGAAGTAAGTAAATATATAGATTAGGGTGTTGCAGTGGATGTGATCTCCTTGGATTTTGCCAATGTGTTTGATACAATTCCTCATAACAGGTGAATGTTAAAACTGAAAAAAGTTGGTCTAGACAAAAAATCTTGTTGTAGGGTAGAACAATTACTTAAAAACAGAGTTGTCATAAATGGTACATTTTCAAGCTGCATAAAAGTGGTACGTGGTGTCCCTCAGGGTTCTGTTTTTTGGGACCAATTCTATTTATCATAATTATAAATGATCTTAAAATAGTCATTGAAAACCATGCTTCAGTGTTTGCAGATGCAACAAAAGTCTATAAAAGAATTTTGCTGCAGAGGGATTTAGATAGATTGGGGGACTGTGCACTCAAATGGCAGATTAAATTTGATGTGTAAAAATGCAAAGTTATGCATTTCAGTGTAAAGAATGCACAAGCAACGTATACCCTTAATGGAAGCGAATTAGGAATAACAACACACGAGAAGGATTTGGGAATTGTTATAGGCAATAAATTAGACAACAATATGCAGTTGATAAGGCCAGAAAGGTATTGCCATCTATAAATAGGGGAATTCATTCTAAGGATGAAGATATAATTTTGCCTCTTTATAAATCACTGGTAAGACCACACCTTGAATATGCTATGCAATATTGAGCACCTGTTCTAAAGAAGGATATTATCGCACAAGATGCGGACGACAAAATTGCTAAAAGGAAATAAGCATTTTAGTTATGGAGAGAGGTTAACAAATTTAACTCTCTTTAGTTTGGAAAAACAACGCCTCAGAGGGGATATGATACCATTATACAAATATATCCGGGGCCAATACAAACCATTGTTCAGAAATGTATACATAAATAGTACTATACATAAGACAAGAGATCACGCATTTAGACTGGAAGAAAGGAGATTTAGTCTAAAGCAAAGAAAATGTTTTTTTACAGTAACAACAATACGGATGTTTAAACAGCAATTGGATAAATACTTGTAAAAACATAATATTCAGAGATATAAATTTTATTTAGTTGGATAATAGCTTTTTTATCCAAGGAAATATCTGTCACGAAAAGCACCGTAGCATAAAGAAGGCCAGGCGTGGCCGTTTCGCAAGTGCCAGACAGGGCTTTTGAACTGTGGTCCTTTTGTGCCGTAGTCCTGCTATCTTGCCTCTGGCCACACCTCAGTTCTTATTTCTGTATCGTGTTTATCCTTGCCTTGTCTCCAGCACTGGGAGCTGGATTTTACCTGGGGCTGCTCCTATCAATCTCAGCCCACCTGAAGCTGATGCCCAATTAGTCAGGTATAAGACACTGCCTATCCCTGTGGCAGTGGCAGTTCATTGACTCTGGTTCCTGTGTTTGTGATCCAGTATTCTCAAGTCAGCTCCTGACCTGGGTTATTCTTATCATATATCCTGACCTCTGGCATCCTCTGACTTTCGCTTACCCTCGTTTATCCTGACTTCTGGCACCCTCTGACTTTTGGCTTAAACTTGATGATTCTCCTGCTTGTGTCCTTGCCTGTACTGAAACTTGGAGCAATATTCTGCACAGCCCCTGTGCACAGACTCACATGCCAGGTGGTTCCTTATCACCTTGGTCATCTTGGTCTGTGTTTATTTGCAAGGGTGAGCGTATATCTCTGCATACCTGACTCCCAACTAAGGTAAGCCATGACAAAATGAACTGACCATCATGGAGTCCGCAGAGATGTGCACACTGCTTACCCAGCAAGTGTCCAGCCTGGCCCAGACTGTTTCGGAGCTGCAGTGAGACGTTAAATTTCTTAAAGGCACAGTACGCCCAGCCCTGGAACCTGCTTATTCTGAGCCGTTTGTTGTTTTGCCAGAGAGATTCGACAGTAGCCATGCATCCTTCCAGTGCTTTAAGGTGGACTTTATTTGCCTTAAAGCCTCGGACATATGCCAGTGACTTTATCATGGTCCTTGTGGCTATAAACCTGGTGTCTGGATGGATCAAGACATGGGCACACCAGATGATGATGGCCAAGAGTCCTGTCCTCGACAGCTGGGGGTCCTTCATGACTGCAATGGACTCAAAGTGCAAGACCACTGTGACAAAGCCTGCTCAATGTCCCAGAAGATCCCAGGTTCCCAGAAATAGGGAGACCCTGTACCAACGCCAAGCCCCCTTGTTGCCTCTTTATGATCCGGTCCCGAGGGAGACTCAAGAGGACAAAGAGGAGCCCATGGAGATCGGCTTCATCCGTACTAGATTGTCGTCTAAAGAGAGAGACCGAAGGAGAGGTTGCGGCCTTTTTTTTACTGTGGAGAAAGAGGGCACTTTATCTCCCTCTGCCCTACTCGCCCACCTCAGCCTAAATATCTTCAAGTAGGTACTGTTCGTACCCATCATGTCATCTCTGCAACACAGCCTGGAAACTGCCAAGATTACTGCTAGCACTACCCACGTTCCGTGACACAAAAGGGCACCCAGACCACAGTAATCAACATAACCCATACTTCTGAGAGGTCTCCACCTTCTGCTCCAGAGACCTCTGCACCTCCTCCTGAAGATGCTTTTATTAAGATCATCACTACTTCCTGCCGGCTCAAAGAAGACCTACCTTCTGATTGTACATATGCCTCTAATGGTACAATCGTTTGTAAAAAGGATTTACTAATGTTCGATAAGGCATTGCTAACTGTGAACTCTGCTCCTGCTGAAGTACTTTCCACCTGCATCTCGATGTCCTTTACCTCTCTCCAGCTGTATCAGAAGCTGGTACTATGGAGCCCCATGCTGTTAAGGGACTCCCTTCTGGGAACTTTGATTACAAGGAATATCTTGATATGGATAGTAAAAACGAAAATGAGGTGAACCAGTTCTCGCCCAGAGGTCAAGTTTAAGGAGGGGCAAATGTCACGATTCGCACTGTGCCATCCAGATGGCCAGACGTGGCCATTTTACAAGTGCCAGACAGGGCATTTGAACTGTGGTACTGCTATCTTGCCTCTGGGCCACACATCAGTTCTTATTTCTTTATCATGTTTATCTTGTCTCCAGCACTGGGGGCTGGATTTTACCTGGGGCTGCTCCTATCAATCTCAGTCCACTTGAAGCTGATACACAATTAGCCAGGTATAAGACCCTGCCTCTCCCTGAGGGCAGTGTCAGTTCATTGACTCTGGTTCCTGTGTTTGTGTTTGTGATCCAGTGTTCACCAGTCGACTCCTGACCTTGGTTTATTCTTATCGTGTGTCCTGACCTCTGACTATGGCTTACCTGACTTTTGGTTTAAACTCGACGATTCTCCTGCTTGTGTCCTTGCCTGAACTGCGACTTGGAGCAATAACCTGCACAGCTCCTGTGCACAGACTCACAGGCCAGGTGGTTACTTATCTGGTCACCTTGGTCTGTGTTTATTTGCAAGGGTGAGCGTATATCTCTGCATACTGGACTCCCAACTAAGGTAAGCCCTGACAATATCTGACTGCCTTTCTGGGGTCAAGAAGGAATTTTTTCTTAGTTCGTTGCACAATTGAAAGCGCTTCAGATTGGGTGTATTGCCTTCTTTTGGATCAACAGCAAAAATCAAATGTGAGAAAGGGTAAACTTGATGGACGCATGTCTCTTTTCAGTTATGTAACTATGTAAGATGCAGTAATTTCAGCTATGCTTCAGGCAAGGAAACTAAATACTTCTGCTGCCTATTACCATACCTGGGACCTCTTCTCTAACTGGGCATCTAACAATGTTATTTCCCCAGGGTCCTTCTCTGCTGTGTACTCTGCTGAGGGTTTTACAAGGCGGCCTGGACAAGGGTCTCAGCCTGAACATTCTGAAGGTCCACATTTTAGCCTTTTCAGCTTTATCTGGAATGAGATGGATGTTCAACTCTGATTTGGCATGTTTTCTGAAAGCTGTCATAAAAGATTAAATTTCTTATCAAGTCCATTTCTCCTTCTTGAGCTTGCTACTTGTCCTGTCTGCCTTACAGGGTTCCCTTATTTGAACCTATAACAGGGATTCCAGTTATGCTTCTTGCATATCTTCTGGTTGCCTTGACATCAGGTAGAAGAGTCTCAAAATTGGCAGCGCTCTTATCAGAGGAACCTTTCATCAGGATAAGGTCATTATGAGAACAGCTCCAGAGTTCAGGCCTAAAGATGTTTCATAATTTCATATGAAATAAGATATTTTGCCTGCTTTCTTCCCACTTCCTTTTTCTTCTGAGGAACAATTGTCCCACGCCCTGGATATGGTACGCTGACTATCGGTCTACCTCAACAGAACTGGGAGCTGGAAATGATCATCTATACTTTTCATCCTCCCTGGAGGGCATACAAGCATCTCTTAAAACCATCTCTATGTGTCTGGTCTCCCTAGGAGTAGTACTGCCAATGAAAATATCGGTAAGTATGAAACAATTTTCTGTTATATGTATTTTGTATATATAAACACCTGACAAATATTAGAGTGTAAAAACAATTAAATTGTGTCAATCAATGAAACTATCACATCAGTGGCATTCTGACATCACTTTATAGGTACATTAAAAGGCTATGGGAATGACTAACTTTTTTGCATAACACAGGCACTCATCTATTTGCAGATCTAAAAGGGCAGAATATATTTTAGCTCTTAGCTAATGCAGATATTTTGCAGGTTTTTCACAAATGTAATTGAGATAAACTATAGGTTGAGATATAATATCTACTAATTATCTGGGATCATCTAATGAATAAATCAAAGGAATCCACTGTTGGACACTATATATTATTATTCTGGGATTTTAATCACTTTCAAGGCAACCTCCATATGGTCAAATAACGCATGGGCTCAAAAAAAAAAAATATATATATATATATATATATATATTTAAATAAATAAATGATCTCCTGGGTCGTAGCATTGTCTGCTTAAATAATACATGATTACAACTTTGAAAAATCCACTGAGTGCTTTTCTCCTCATTCATTCTTACTATATATATATATATATATATATATATATATATATATATATATATATATATATAGTCACACACAAGAAAATAATTTCAGAAAATAGTCCAGAAGTATATTAATTAATTTAAAGAATTGATTTGTTTTCCACCTTGCAAAAGAAGTTAAGACTAATGTAAAAATAACAGCCACTGGATACCATTATAGAAAAAATATTCATGAAACATTGCTTGTTATTATTTTTCGTTAATGCATTATGCTTTTTTTTTTTTGTTTTGTTTTTTTTACCAATAAACTTTCTGCTATTATAAACCAGCCGTGAGGGAACAGCTTTTGATCTGGATTTTTAGTACTGTTGTATATTCTATAATTTGTTTGATACTGGTAATTTATTCTTGGTGTGACATAACACATTTGTTGTGAAGTTAGCGCTACTTACATTATCTGATAGTAGTCAAATTATTAATAACAGATGTTCTTTCTTGACTCATGAAGA
The DNA here is from genome assembly GCF_036172605.1 of Pelobates fuscus. Taxonomy (NCBI): domain Eukaryota; kingdom Metazoa; phylum Chordata; class Amphibia; order Anura; family Pelobatidae; genus Pelobates; species Pelobates fuscus. Next base: position 95,578,477 of record NC_086324.1, on the reverse strand, counting down.
TTGGAGCACAGAAGATGCTAAATCACAAGTCTGCAGACATACAAACATATACATATATATCTACATTGATTTCCCCAGCTTCTCTAATGAGCAAACTGACTGTACTTTTTATTCCTCAAAGGTCATTTTTGCAGAACAGTGAATAATGGGAAAAAGCAACTTCGATTTCAGACCAATATACAGTGCTTATCTGTGTATTTTTTTTAATGCCTATGCTGTTCTACTAAATGAGGAAAATAAATATCTATCTGTCTATCTGTGTCTGTCTGTCTATTATCTGTGATATGCCTGTTCTTTTCAGCCTAATTTCAGTCAATCATTAATCTCTATTTTAGGAAATAAAATAGAAACCAAACAAAATATCAATTAAATAAAGCAATAAAAATAATAAATAAAAAAAAATTAAACATTAAGAAAGGCTGTCTGGCTTCTAGTGGCTATGGCTAAATAGCTATGCAATTTGCAGAGCGCACACACACAGAGGTTGGTTGAGCAGTCACATTAATATTATCAAGACCCTGCAAAAAGTTATGAAACACTGCAATGCTTTGTAGAGTATAGCACTGCAATGATACCCTACACCAAACAAACAAAAAAAAAATTAATTAAATTAAAGTGAGGACAGTGGCAGCAGTGGTTTTTGGACATGAGCTTCAGGACAGCAGTGGACAAGCAGCAGCAAAAACAAATGGTTGGACAGTCATTTTTATAAGATCCTACGAAAATGGTAAAATAAACAATGCAGTGCTTGACGAGGTGACTCACTGTAGAAGTACCCTGCAACCAACAACCACTAAAAGGGATATTTGAATTTGAAACTGGAAGTCAGAAGAACAGCAGCAGCAGTCTTTGGATGTGAGCCTGGAGTAGCAGACAATCCAGCTTTAAAAATATGACCAATCCGTGCAAATAAAGTTAATGAAACACTGCAGTACTTTGCAGGGAAAGACATTCCAGGAGTGCCTTATTCCCTGGTGATGATTTTTCATCCTACATGAATAAAACTTATATTTTTATGAACAACACAACTTGGGGACAAACATATTAAAAATTCGTACAAATCCGTTCAGTGGTTCCAGAGATATTGGAAAGTATCTTTGGACCGACCGCACGCCTGTTTGCATGCCCAAAATAGTTCCACAGATTCAGGCTGTGCGGTCGGTCTATTTCTGCCTTGAAAAATAACAAAGTCCCATCCGAAGGCGGCGTTCGAATAGTCGAACGCACTTCGACTTCTGTTGATGTGTTGAAGTAAAACGTGGTTAACTTTCCGTGGTGGTCGTTAGTTGAGTGGATGTCTATTTTACATGAAAAGGATGACAAAGCCCCATTCCAACGTGTGTTCGAATCTTCAAATGGGACTTAGTCTCCAGCCGCAGTGTCGAAGGGTAGGGGAAGGTATGGGTCAGCGGTGTTCGTTCAAATGTGTGGCTGATTTCTGTTCCAGGGATTCGACGGCACACACCGCTGACCGCGTTCGACTGCATTAAAATGGCCACCGCCACGTGTTCGATTGTCTAATGGCGGCCACTTCGACTACTTCGGCACTTCGGCTGTATCCGAAGTGCCATATCAAACGTACTCATTCTTTGTACAACACAGTTAAAGGGCCAGAAACGTTTTTTGTTCTTAGGTGCAGGGCAATGTGGATGATGGCAGGAAAACAAAAGGTAGGGGTTCCCAGGCAACATGGTAGGAGGCTGGTACAACATATATTACAGATCCAATGCAAAACAGGGGGCTCTGTTACAGTTTGCTTCAACCATTTCAGAGGTGCTACTCTGGGATAATCATGTGACTCCATTGGTTCCCCCAGCCATGGCTCTGGTAATGTCCTACTGCACCTACTGCTACTGCCACCACCACCATTATCTTTTAGTTTATCAGGAGATGGCTCTATCACATACACTCCTGCTGCTCTTCCTCTTTGTAATACAAATCTAATTTCTCCTCATTCTACATGCCTTTTTTTTTCAAATCATTTTTGTAAAGGTTTCATATATGCTTATTAGTAGCACAGGTGCTGACTAACCTTCTTCTACATCTCTCATATTGGTATGTGCTGCTGCGACCTTTGTTCCCTGATTAATCTGTAAATTGCTAGTACAGCTAGTGTTAGTAGTGCTACTTTTCAATATAGAGCTAGTGGTGGCTTTTACGGCATTGGCACTTCTGGCTACACTGCTCCCTGTACTTGGAGTTGTCAGGGTGCTGGATCTACTCTCATTTAATTTCATTTGGTAAACAGTTGTCTATGACTAGTTTTTTTCAGAATCTGACTTTGTCTGTTTACTAACAGAATACACTAATCCAGACACTCCTCTCACACTTTCCATCTGTCTTGAATGTTTGAATATAATGCACGCATGTCTTCTTACTAGGCAGTGGGGCAGATATTTATTTTCTAGGGTGGAGATGTTGATGCCGAGTCTGCCCTATAAGACTACTGTTGTTGCCTGCAGATGCTTCAGAAGTGGATGGTATTGGCTCGGACTTGTGATCATTTGTCAACTTCTGAACCAGTCTCCTTTATAGACTTCTTCTTGAAAAACATACTTGGCACATTCTTGTGGTGCTACTGCTAATTGCTTTTACTAAACTACATTACCGAGATTTTACTGTAATTGGGAAATGCATGACACACATATACAACACAACTTGCTTAAACGTAAACACAAAGAAAACGTAGGTGCACTGCATTTATATTCATTCAGTGCAACATTTTTTCATTGGAAATGTTGGAGGATAAAGAAAATATGTATCTCCACTGGCTAAACTATTGAAAAAAATAATAAACTGTAAAGACTGCACAGTGCCAAAAAAAGAGATTGGAACACAATAATGTTATTTCACTGTCTCAGTCAGAATTTAAAGTTAAAATGTAGGTTCCTGCAAAAGAAAACAAAAAGTGATCTGCTTTACAAAGGGCTAAAACTAAAAGCACTTCAACAATAGAAATCAGCAACAAGTACACATCTCCCACCTCTATGAAATTGTCAATTTGAGTCTGGCCCACTACACTACCTAGTAAAAGGAAAAAATTAGGAGGTGATAAGCACTTAAAATAGATATACATATGGTACAGATGTAGGTTCTAGTATATAAATCTACGAATATAAAACAGGATACAAATAATGGTGCAGTACAATTGGTGGTATATAAGGAGTATATATTGGCAAATTACACACACATTATACCATATGTATATCTATTTTAAGCGCCAATCACCTCCTATATTTTGCTTGTACTATATATTTCACAAGGGTGAGGGAACCCCTTGTTGGTGAATTGCTGCTAGCTTTCGTTTGATATTGAGTGTTTATTCACATCTGTTTTGTATCTTCCACTACACTACCTTTCTGTCTAGTTTGTAGTATCTTCCTTCACTGGGAATGGCACAGAAGTAAGGAGGCTTGCTGATATTCGCTGTCTTGTGCCAGCATACTTTATGTGCTAGCGGCAGATGCCAATTTTGTGTAGTATTACATTTTTGTACTGGGCTGGTAAATGACAGTGCTGGTGGTGGAATTACCCATCCAGCTGCTAAAGGGTTAATTTCTGTAAGTGTAGCATTTCATTGCCAGATTCTACACATACAGACTTCAGGTACCATGATCATTTTAGATCACTGAAGTTGTCATGGTGCTTGTTAACTCTAACAACAAACAATTTTCACACAGTTAAGAAATAACAAAGTAAATTTTGGATTTAAAACAAAACACTACAATACTACCACTTTTGTAGCCTATGGAGCAACACAGCTTAGATGAATAGGGCCTTGACAGAGCTAGGAGGTTGGGCATTCATAGTTAGTGTGTTTGGATTGGCTAGCTATCTGGGATAGGCAGGCTGATACATATAGGGCAGCCATAGTTTCCCATTCTAATGCTTTCTCACTGACCTTGTTGTTGTTGCCAGCACTGCTGGTGTGGCTTTAGTCCTGGGGGAATTTTTTTTCTCTTGCAGGTTCATGAAGGGGTCTGTGTTTGCAGCCATACTGGAGGGAATCAAGAGAGCAGACCAGGAGAAGGGAGCAGACTGGGTTCAGGAGCAGCTGAAATCACTGATTATAGCAGATCTGAGCATGTCAGCAAATCTGAGCATGCCTCATGGGCCTAGGCAGCAAAGTCTGAGCAGGCTTAATCGGCCTAGGCAGCAAATCTAAGCAGGCTTAATGGGCCTAGGCAGTGAATCTGAGCAGGCTACAACTGACCAGGCTTAATGGGCCTAGGCAGCAAAATCTGAGCAGATGTAATGGGCCTAAGGAGCAAAAGAATCACAGCAGGGCTCCAGGACATCAGGGGTGCTGTTCAGGACCACAGGATAATACTGACAGGAAAGGTGTCAGATCTGAACATAGCAGATCCAGTGATCATCATGGCAAGGAAGTGGAACAGGAATCCTTTGGCAGCAGGAGTGACAGTTTCATCATGAGGTCTGTGATTGCAACCATAGTGAGGGGAATCGAGAGAGCAACCCATAAGGGAGCGTACAGGGTTCAGGAGCAGCTGAAATCACTGATGACAGCAGAGCTGAGAGGCTTTATGGCAGACAGTGCAGGCCTAAGGGGCCTAGCCAGAAAACTAATCACAGCAGGGCCCCAGGACATCAGGGGTGCTGTTCAGGACCGCAGGAGGCTTAAGACTGACAAGAAAGGTGTCAGATCAGAACATAGCAGATCCAGTGATTATCATGGCAAATAAATAGAACAGGATTCCTTTGGCAGCTGGAGTGACAATTCTGGGAGTTGGTCGCCAGCGGTTTCATTTAGGAACCTGGCTTCAGGATTCATGCCAACAGCTGTGGTAGCAGCTTCCGAAACAGGAAGACAATGAGAGGCAGCCCCACAGTTTTCAGCGACTGGGGGTTCAATTGGTGAGTTGAATACTGCACTACATGGTGGGAATTTACTAGGTTTAAAATCTTTACTAAATTCGTAGGGTACAATGACAGGAAACAGGTCTGGCTTTGGGCAATTTTGGGAACCACACACAGGGTCACAAGGTTGGGGGCACTGCTACTGTAGTTCTGGAGATTGAAGGGAGTGTTGGGAGTAACGCTGTGGCAGCATCGGGTGTGTAGGTCACTTCTGAGGTGGATAATGAGCGAACTGAACTGTCTGGTTGGATTCCTTATGTGGCCAGGCAGAATGCTTATGTATCCTTTTTAGAGGGTTCCAGCAGTCGATTTAAAAGAGAAGATGTAAGAAAAAATTTGGAATGAAGAGTTTGGGGAATATTCTCTATTGACCTTAGACTAATTAATTGACATGAAGGATGCAAATGAAGTGAGGAATGAGGAAAGGTGGCGGTATCAGAAGATACCGAAGTATTGGTTGCAGGCCTTTTTGCATACTTGCAATTGTAATTGGCGAGAAGTCATCGATATAATGCTCCCCGTTGTTCTGTTATCTAGACGTATGTTTTTCTGGCTGCTCAGTGATAGTCAATGCAAGTGGGGCACCAGCTGTAAGTTCAAGCACAAGTGTCCTGGTTGTAGGGGCACTCACAGACTCAGCAGATTCTTCGAGCGGGGTAGGACCTGTTCCACCACTGGTGCATCTGGCTTTGTGGTGACTTCCGTTGCCTCAGGGGCAAAGCCCATTGAGGTTAGGCCTGATGCTACTCTGGCTAAGCTGCAACGATAATCAAGGGTGCGTGTTTGTTAAGGGACCATTTTGCACATGGGTTTTTTATTCCGTTTTAGGATCGGGAAGCAGTTAGGCGGTTCCCTGACTTGAAATCAGTTTTGGAGTTCCCGCATGGGGTTAGGGACAAAATATCCAAGGAGGTAGGATGGTAGGGTTGTTTGAGGCGTTCCTGTTTAAAAAAAAAAAAAATCTCAGAATTACATTAGAGTGGTGCCGAAGAAGGAGACTAGAAAATACAGACATATCCACTATCTGTCTCATCTTAAAGGGTCATCAGTAAATTATGATATTGATAGGAAGCTATGTTCAGTCTCTTATGCATCACTCAACCAGGTGGTCGAGTTGGTAAAGAGGTCTAGGAGAATTACTCAGTTGGCTAAGTTAGATATAGAATCCGCTTTTACCCATACATCCTGATTGCCGTCACTTATTAGAATGCTTTTTTGAAGGTAAGTTCTTTGTGGATTTGTGTCTATCGATGGGATGTTCCATCTCATGTGCTTTCTTGGAAATATTTAGCACTGTGTGGAATGGGTAGTTAGAATGAGGAAGCTGCCAGTCAATGTATTATTCACTACCTGGATGATTATCTTTGTGTGGGCCCTTCTGATTTGAATTCTTGCCTATAAATGATGAGAACACTAGAATGGGTAGCCCAATTGTTTGGTCTTATATTGATGGCTGACAAAATGGAGGGCCTAACTACATGTCTTCCTTCCTAGGGTGGGAGATTGACTCGGAGAGAGGTGGGTATAGCCTTCCTATGGATAAATTGATTGCACTGCGGTAGGTTGTGGCAGAGGTAAAAGAGGCCAGGAACGCGACATTGAGGCAGTTACAATCTTTGATCGGCCATCTTAACTTTGGGTTATCCTGATGGGGCAAGTTTTAACAGTTTTTGACTAAGGCTACTTGTGGGAAGAATCGGCTCATCGCTTTATTCAGGGTCACTGATGCTATGGAGGCAGTTGTTAGAAGTATTGGAATAATTTCTTTATCAGGACAGTGTTTTTCAGAAAAAGGGTGGTTTCTCCTGCTGAGATGGCGGTTACTACTGAGGAGCATCTTTATTAATGCTTCAGGGAGCGTGGGCTTTGGGACTTATTTTGGAGGTCAGTGGTGTGCAGAGAGGGTTGGCCTGCAGAGTGGAAAATAAGCCCACTCGTCTGCAAACTAGCATTCCTCAAGTTGTTTCCATTGGTGGTGGCACTTTCATTGTGGGTTGAGCAGTTGAGGCATAGAAAAGTTATATTCTTCACTCACAATATACCGGTTGTTCTTGTGGTTAATCACATGCTTCATCGGCATATAAAAAATAAATAAAAGAAAAAATAAAAACCATTGGAAAAATAAATAAAATAAAGCTAAAAATAATGCTTCCTTAGGGTTGGTTGCATGGCAGGTGGGTCATTTATATGTACACTGGGCACAGAAAAGGGCTGCAGTTGAGTTCCAAGGTCAGCAGCTGGGCTTTCTGGTGGACCAGGTTCCATTGGTGTGGCTTGGGTTACAGGGTTTCTGGTAGTGAGAGGTGGGACGGAAGGTATTAGGCAGCTTGGATGAGGTAGGGGTCTACAGATTTAGTTTTATTTCACAAATGAGGTAATGACATAGGGCAGGTGCAAAAGTGGAAGTTGATTATACAAATGAAAAGGGATGTGGATCAATTCCGGGAGTTAGTGGCAGGGTTAGTGGTTCTTTGGTCGACAATGTTTCTCTAGAGGCATGTTAGGAGTAAGGTCAGTAAATTGATGGCGGTTTTCTTATAAAAGGTTGGCAGGCTGGTGATTAGACACCTGGAGCTGGAATCAATGTTGCCAGGTTAATGGATACGGTGCGTCTTTCGGAGGTTGGTCTCCACCATTTCGATTTGGGAATACAAGAAGTTTTGACCAGGACATTGTATATTCGGGATGGTGGTGCTCAGACATCTTAAGGGGTCAAGGTCTGAGCTGTGGAGGGGGCCGGATAGGTAAATTGGGTGGTGGAATGGGTTGATATTATGGATTGAATTAATTATGTGTTTTAAAAGTTGGTATGTTGTTTAAAAGTTGGAATGGTAGGTTTCGAGCTGGCCTGTGGCTCAAAACCTAGGGGTGTAGGGGTATCTTGGTATACCCCTACACTGGAACACTTTATTATGGTTCATGATGTTTTTATGTTATATTGTTACGGTGTTATGTTAATTTTGGGGTCATTATCATTGTAATGGGGGGCTAGTTATATAAGGTGTCATAGGGTTTATTTTACAATTACTTTTTGCATTAAAATTGATATTATATTATATTAAAAGCTGTGGACATAATTTTACCCAACATATTGGTGTCCGTACATTATTGGGTATGTATGGGGGTTTTATTCTTAATGCCAGTGGCGTACATACCAGGGTCGCAGGGGTCGCGGCTGCGACCGGGCCCGGCCCACCAGGGGGCCTGGCCGCCCCTGCGACCCAGTATGTACGCACTGGGCCAGCCTCTTCTCCTGGGGGCCCCAGGAGCCGGCCACCTCCGGGACCCCCGAGGCTGGCCCTGCTTACACCCGGCGGGCAGTCAGGCTGGCGGGCGCGCGAGGGAGCACTCTCCCCTGAGTGCTTCCTCTTCAGCTCCCTCGCGCACCGCACTGATACCGGAGCCGGAAGATGACGTCATCTTCCGGCTCCGGTATCAATACGCGGCGCGCGAGGGAGCTGAAGAGGAAGCACTCAGGGGAAAGTGCTCCCTCGCGCGCCCGCCAGCCTGACTGTGACTGCCCACCTAGGAGCCCAGCAGCACCACTGGACCCCAGGGAATCCCCTCAGCACTCCAAAAGGTAGCGATGCTGGGGGGATTAAATAAAAAAAAACATGTGTAAGTGTGTGTGAGTGTTAGTGTGTGTGAGTGTTAGTGTGTGTGAGTGTTAGTGTGTGTGTGAGTGTGAGTGTGTGTGAGTGTTAGTGTGTGTGAGTGTTAGTGTGTGTGTTAGTGTGTGTGTTAGTGTGTGTGTTAGTGTGTGTGTGTGTTAGTGTGAGTGAGTGTTAGTGTGTGTGTGTGTGAGTGTTAGTGTGTCTGTGAGTGTTAGTGTGTGAGTGTTAGTGTGTGTGTGAGTGTCAGTGAGTGTGTTACTGTGTGTGTCTGTTACTGAGTGTCAGTGAGTGTATGTTTTATAAGTGAGTGTGTATGTATGTCTGCCGCTGAGTATGTCTCTGTCAGTAAATGTGTGTGTCTGTTAGCTAGTGTGTATGCATTTGTTCGTGAGAGTGTGTGTGTCTTCAGCACTTACCTTTCTCCAGCGCCGGACTCCCATGGCGCTGGGGAGCTCGCCGCCTCTCAGCTCCGAATGCGCATGCACGGCAAGAGCCGCGCACGCATTCAAACTGCCCATAGGAAAGCATTACTCAATGCTTTCCTATGGACGTTCAGTGTCTTAAAATGGCGGAAGCGCCTCTAGCGGCTGTCAGTGAGACAGCCACTAGAGGCTGGATTAACCCTCAGTGAAACATAACAGTTTCTCTGAAACTGCTATGCTTTCAGCTGCAGGGTTAAAACTAGAGGGACCTGACACCCAGACCACTTCATTGAGCTGATGTGATCTGGGTGTCTGTAGTGGTCCTTTAAGTGTGTGTGCATCTGCATGCACTGGCGTACATACCGCGGTCGCAGCCCTGCAACCCCTGCGACCAGGTGCCCGCCGCCATGTGTTGCTGCCCCGGCCCGCGCAGAGTAAGCGCGAGGGGGGGGGGGCCCACGGATCAATTTTTGCACCGAGGCCCCATGGGTCATGTGTACGCCACTGCTTAATGCCCAAGACTATGCACCTGTTATGTGGAATGTTTTTTTTTAGATTGGCTCAAAAGGATTAATTTTGGTGAAATCATAGTTCCAACACTTGGAAACATTTAACGTCAACCTATTGGGGCTCTTAAGAAGCACTTTCCAGTTCAGGCAAAATCAAGTTTCATATTCTCTGTATTCAAAAAAAGGTACAATATTAACAAGGCTTCATGCAGCATATTGCATGATATACATTTACTTCCAATAGTTTTATTTAACCCCTTCAGGACGGAGTCAATAGTGCACGTTCTGATCAAAACAAAACGTAAACAAAAACTGGAATTTGCGCTATATGTCTGTTCACCCGTAGTTCCCCTCTTTCAAATTATATGCACCCACACTTATTATATATCATTTTGTTCAGGAGAAACAGGGCTTTAATCTATCATTAACTATTCATATATGGAACATCATTTATTATGAATAAAAGTAAAAAAAATGTGAGAAAATAAGATTTTTTTTTTAAATTTGCATTTCCGTCTGACATTTTAACTGTGAATGTCATAATACTGTTAGGTTTTACTGCAAAAAAAAATGCACATATTTGTAATCAGCGATGTCTCACGAGTACAACAGTACCCCCCATTAACAGGTTTTATGTTGTTTTGGAAAGTTACAGGGTCAAATATAGAACATTACATTTTCAAATTGAAATTTGCCAGATTGGTAATGTTACCTTTGAGACGGTGTGGTAGCCCAGGAATGAGAATTACCCCCATAATGGCATACCATTTGAAAAAGTAGACAAGCCAAGGTATTGAAAGTGGGGTATGTTTAGTCTTTTTTAGTAGCCACTTAGTCACAAACACTGGCCAAAGTTAGCGTTCATATTTGTTTTTGTGTGAAAAAAGCAATAACGAATATTTGGCCAGTGTTTGTGACTAAGTGGCTACTAAGAAAGACTGGAAATACCCCACTTGCAATACCTCGGGTTGTCTACTTTTGCAAATGGTATGCCATCATGGGGGTAATTCTCATTCCTGGGCTACCATACGCTCTCAAAGGCAACATACCTCCTGGGGCTGCAAGCCGTTACGGCGTGCTATGCCGTCATAACGGCTTTAAAGCCCACTTAACCCGTGACGGCATAGCACGCCGTAACGGTGTTAAGGGGTTAAAAACACCTCAATGTGTCATCATATACTGAAACTATGCAGTAACTGGACCGCTGTGCTGAATAAAGCATCTTTGGATCTAATTCTTATTTTTATACAGGATGTCAAAAACAGACTTGGAAGATGTTAAACATAAAATGACTAATATGGAGACGGAACATGCAGTGATGCTGGCATCTTTAGAAAGTGTTAAACTCCAACATAAACTTAAGGAGGAGTTAGTCATCTATAAGAATGAGCTCATCGAATTAAAAAATCTAAAATTTGAGGGAGTGCGCCAAGACTATCAGGACCACCGAGCATACAAGTGGCTTACGAGCAATAGTACACGCAGACCCATGAGGCTACGCAAAAGAATCATAAGTCCCAAAATCACAATGGTGGACGTCACTTCAGGAGAATCCACATCAGAGAATGACACACATAAAGAAACTACCTCTTTTTTAGACACCACGAAAACAAGCACTACCACAGGGAGCCGAATCAAAGGTGCAAAAGGCAAAAAACGCGACGAGGCCATAAAGGAAAGAACTGGCCTCCATGGCAGACCCCCACTACAGAAATAATCCCCATATTCAACTTGTCCCAAAGACCCTAGGACGCACAAGAATTAAAGGTCTTAAGTTGTGGCTTATCTTTTGTACTCTCGGCTAACTTTAATTCCTTTCAGTGGAATGTAGAGTTGTTTAATTTTGGGAGAAATATGCATCTGAAGAAATATTTTGACAAACTCAATAAACATATCTCACAGTTGGTTGCGACACCACAATTTAAAATTAAATCCATGTTTGACCTTCCCACTAACAAGTCATCCATCAAAACATATTTGTCTACAGTTAATTGCACAGCACAAGATATAATTACCCATAATCAACTTAAACATACAGATATTACAAAACAACAACCCAAGTGCATTGATACATTGGCAAGGGATTGATTGATTAGTCATCATGGACTATAACGATTATTCTAATTAATTGAAAGCACAACTCCAACAACGGTCCACATACAAACCTTTTGAAGGGGATCCCACAAAGAGTATCATGAGCAAAATAGAAGACACTTTAACAATGAGCCTTGAAACAGGTTATATTGATCTACATCTATATCAATATCTATTGAGGAAACATCCACTTACACCCATCATATATAGCATACCTAAAATACATAAGACCCTATAAGACTATTAATTGTATCCGCCTTAGGTGGAGCTCTTGAGCCATAGCAAAATGGTTGATGAGGTAGATTTTGCTTTATTTCACAAAGGAGGTAATGACATGGGGCAGGTACAAAAGTGGGAGTTGGTTAAACAAATTGAAAGGGATGTGGACCAATTCCAGGAGTTAGTGGCAGGGGTTCTTTGGTCGATAATGTTTCTCTGGAGGCATGTTAGGATTAAGGTCAGTAAACTGATGGTGGTTTTCTTATAAAAGGTTGGCATGCTGGTGATTAGGTACCTGAAGCTGGAATCAATGTTGCCAGGCACCCGTTGAAGATATATGTACCTGCATTAAGGACTTCCACACCCTTATTTCAAGAATGACCCAACTAGATCTTGGGAAAGACCCAATAGTGCTAATTACGATGGACGCACGCAGCCTCTTCACGGTCATCCCTCATGCACAGGGCATAAAGGCTATCAGAACAGTCTTGACTTCCTCCACTAAATATAAAGGTCCTCCAATTGAAATTCATTTTAGGACTAGCACTTACATTGAATAATAACTGTTTTTTTCCGCTTTGAGCAGCAATGGTACCTTCAGGTAACAAGTACTTCCATGGCCCCCATGTACGACAATGCGTATATGTACACCTATGATGTTGAACATATATTATCAGAATTCATCCAACACATCTGAGGATACTTTAGATTCATTGATGACCTACTGGTCTTTTGGAGTGGAAGTCCATCAGAAGCAAACGCGATGGAAGAGCACCTTAACCAGTTGCCGGCACCTGTCAGAATGACCGCCAACATCAGCAGTGATATTGTGCAGTGTCTGGACCTTGAGATTCTTTGAAGGATAATAGGATATCATACTGTCTTTTCATTAAATCGATGGACCGCAACACCATTTTACATCACGATAGTGCACACCCTATGGCATTAAAGAAATCACTCCCTAAGGCACAATACATGAGCGTGTTGAAGAAAATGTTGAAGAAAATAAGGCACGTGAAACAAGTGGTCCAAATAAAAATAGATTACTATTGAACAATCAAGCAGGATTACAAAACAAAGTGACAGAGTTTTAGCACTTTTAAAGTAATTCAGCTCACGTGCACGTTGATCAGATAAAACAGTGTCTTTATACTTTTTGAAGATGTCCCAGTGATGTGGTTTGACCAATCCAAGTCTCTGCACGTTCTCCAACTCTGAGTTTCTTTATTTCGTCCTCGCAGTACTTGGGTGGCTGATGTAGCATTTGAGAGTAAATTTGTGCACGCAAAAAGAATAGATGAACCAAGCAGAAAAACTTTTGTTTGATATAGCTTTTAAGCATCGATTTTGTATTAAGCACAGGGCAAGATATAGGAAGTTAATATATTCTTTAACAAGAGTTATTAACAATAATTCTGACAAAAAATGTAATGGAACAGCAGTTGAACAATATGACTGAGAAATTCCTTGCATGAGGGTACAATTACAAGAACCTATTGAAAGTGCTTGAAGAGGCCAAGGTTGCCCGAGCCAATAAGGAGGTGAATAAAGCCCCCAGGTCTTTCCGATGACGTACAACCAGGTGACACAGACTATTTAAAAAATAGTCACGCAAAATTGGAAAATGCTTTCCTGTGATGACACCTTGCCCAAGGTGTCTAAAGAAACCCCACTCATCTGCTACAGGAGGAATAAGAACTTGTGGGACCTTCTAGTTCATACAGATCCGGTCAGCAGTTATGAGAAAAATACAGGATTACAGAATCGTGACAGTGTCAGGTTCTTAGGCTGTGTGACATGCAGGCACATGACGCTCTTGTGTACTTTTAATCATGCACACAATCAAATCTACTAAATTTGTTATACCATTACATGCAGAACGCCATTTGTGATTTACAAATTAACTTGCCCATGCGGACTGACCCATGAAGGCAAAACAGGAACACCTCAATGTGAACGGATTAGGGGATATCGTTCCAGCATACGGGTAGCCTATAGGGATTGACATTCGGATCAGCCAGTTGCAATGCACTTTCTGAATCAACAACATCCATTATCAGCTCTCAAGCTCTTGGGTATAGAGCACGTCCCACCACCTAAGAGAGTGGGGGGATTGAGGAAGATTATTACTTAATAGAAACATTTTGGATTTTTAAATTGGACACAATTGCTCCCCGAGGGTTAAGTTAAAGAATTTCAAATCACTCCTTCCTCTAACCTCCATATTGCATCTGTTTTTAATGTATTTGTGTACAGTGTATAGGATACATTTTATGTTTACTTTATCCTTATATAAATATATTTATACATTTTATTTATACATTTGCTTTATGGGAATATAATTATTCACTTAGCTGTATGCATATGGTAGTAAAAATTTCACATAGCAACACCACACTTAGTGATCACAGTGATTTTTCTGTATGTACATAAAATTCTCAATAATGTCCAAATCATAGCACAATATTAATTTTATAAATTAGCTCACTATCGGCTTTTCTAATACGCTGTTACTTTAAATTACATTCTTGAATTAATCTACATTTGATGTACCACCACCTATTCAACCTGTATGTTTTGCTGCATGCGTGCTAACAGTTTAATGATCAGTATTTTTTCCGATCCTTTTTCACTTAGTAAATTAGCTCCTAAAAATGCTTTGAGTGCACAATATCTGCCGCTCTGACATGGAAATTTGTTTTCTTTATTACCCTAGCCACCAACGCTTGTGTCCATCGCAAGGGCAATGTAAACCATGTCACCACAATACGTGGGGGCAGAGCACCTTTGCACATGCGCACTTCGCATGGCGGGACGCCGGTCGCAGTACACACTCCACCTGGAGTCCATTTTTCTAATTATTTGGTTATAAATATGTCTGTTGCCTGTCTTTAAAGTTTCCTTGATCCTGATGACGGGAACTGAAACGTTTATATTTTTAAACATGTTTTTCAATACAATTTTACTTTTTAGTACTCACATTTGAAGACTGTGTGTGCAAGCTTCTCCATTGACATACATACATATATATATATATATATATATATATATATATATATATATGGAACATGGGGGGGTGGTTGCACTCACCTGAACATGCTTAAATGGGGTGCTGCTGGGGGCCATGTTATACAATAAACAATACACAAGATCCTTGAAGTTGCTGTTTAGTAGATAGGAGAGTGCGCTGGATCTTGTGTATTGTTTATTGTATAACATGGCCCCCAGCAGCACCCCATTTAAGCATGTTCAGGTGAGTGCAACCACTCCCCCATGTTCCATATATATATATTTGGGAGTCTAGCCAACTCCTTGGTTGGCTTTGCACCCCTCCCTGTCACCGGTGCCTCATCTCAGGTCCCTATTTAGTCTTGTACTGCAGAGAGCCTCAGATGGAATTTGTTCCTCAAGTAAGTGGTTTAATCTCATAAGAGCAAACATTAGACTGTGAGAGTAGGACCTGCCTAAGATGGGGTACATTGACGTTGTGGCAGGCTTATGCAATGTATGATCATATAATGTAACTAAATCCCCATTATTTTTTGCCTAGATAAGGTGTTTTAAAAAAAAACCTTTTAAAAACTAATAAAATCTGTCAACATTGAAGTTGCTGTTTAGTAGATAGGAGAGTGCGCTGGATCTTGTGTATTGTTTATTGTATGTGTATATATATATATATATATATATATATATATATATATATACAAAAACGAGAAAGTATTCTTGCACTCCAACAAAACAATATGATGGTACCTGGTGCTCTGGTAGCAAAAATAATAATATATCCAAAAAATACCGGCACTCCAGGAATTCTCAATAATACAAGTTTTCTTTTATTCAGTTCAGGACGTCCTGAACTGAATAAAAGAAAACTTGTATTATTGAGAATTCCTGGAGTGCCGGTATTTTTTGGATAATATATATATATATATATATATATATATATATATATATATATATATAAATGTCAGTGGAGAAGCTTGCACGTGTGTGTGTGTATATATATATATATATATATATATATATGTGTAAGGGGCAAATAGCCGTATATGGAGTAAGGATCCAGCATAAGCGTAGGATAGTATAAAGGGAGCAAGTCGGTTGTGGTGTGCTAAGACCGACGATACGGTAGGCCTGTAAATAAAGAGGGCCCACCAAGGAGTAAGAAAGTAAAGTAAATAGAAAGAAAAGAGAAAGTGTTGAAATGAGGAGTGGGTGGGAGGGTCATTCTGATGCTGACCTCAATCGATATGAGTCAGGTAAGGGGTGTCCCTTATATAGGGGAGTGAATTAATTTAAGCCGCTCCCACAAATACAGGCCAAACGGCCTTAACCCCTTAAGGACAGACGACGGATATATTCCGTCATGATTCCCTTTTATTCCAGAAGTTGTGTCATTAAGGGGTTAATACTTGTGTTAGGGGCAAATAGCCGTATATGGAGTAAGGATCCAGCATAAGCGTAGGATAGTATAAAGGGAGCAAGTCAGTTGTGGTGTGCCAAGACCGACGATACGGTAGGCCTGTAAATAAAGAGGGCAAAAATGAATAATCAAAGATTTAATACAGTCAACAAATATATACAAATTAACCAGACATTTCCTTAAATGCATTACAGTATTTAATTCCTGGAAGGATTTTGAAGGTAGGAATCTAGGACCGAAAGTGGACACCATTTGTTGTGGGTAGGATAGTATGTTATCTCTACTGTTGGTGCATGTTGACTCGTTTCGGAATGTGGTAGAGCCAATAGGTAATGATCTATGTGTTTACGTACGTGGGATCGTTGAAGACAACGATCTGTCTGAGTGGTGGTGATGGTAGTGGATTCTCTGGCCTGAGAAAGGCATAAAAGGCAATGTGCGTGGCTGGTTAGGGCCGACTTGGTAGTATAATTGAATGGTTGTAGATCTAATAGGTCCGATAAGGATGAAAAGTTGGATGGCTATTGGTAATCTCTGAGCGGAACGTGGGGGAATGGATTCCTGAAAACCTCTGAGTATATTCTTGTCTGGTATGATAGCATGAAGTTATGGTAGTTTTGGCCATAGGTTATCCTGTGTTGTTGAATGCCTGTAAAATATATAATTAATGGTGTGTGTGAGAGTTTAAGTTTAAGGTGGCAAAAAGAAGCAAAACCTAGGAGAAATGTTATGACACAGGTTGAGCTATGTCATGTTCCTATGAGATTCTTTAAGCCAGGTGAAAAGCTGTGTTATGCGTTCTACAAGTATGGGATGCAAGTGCTAGGTGGAATAGTGCATGCTATGCTGCATGAGTATGTATAATCCATGATTTTGTCTCTGGAATGAAAGAGTGGCCGTGACTGTATGGGCGGCTGTAGGAAGCATATAATTAACATGCCTGGAATATAAATGAGACAATTGTCGGCAGAGATGTATACCCCCGCCTGGTACATAAAGGTAAAAGAAATGTGATAAGTTGCCAACCAAGTGAGTTCCCCAGAATTATCATGACCTTATGGATGAGTAGTGGTGTTTGTTGATGATATGACATGTGCGTAGTTGTCTGAGTAACAACGGATTGATGACCCTGACCATGATTTACCCCATGCCACAGCAGCTGCTACAATGGGGTAGATCCCCCAAAGGGGCTGAGGTGGTGGACAAATTTCCAAACCTGGATGCCATGGCCAACAGCTCCAAAGCAATCGTTCCCGGTAGATCGCTGCCAAATGCGTGGTAGACCATCTAGTTGGAAAAGTGTCTGTCACGTTCACATAGAGTTTGATGGAGCTCAACTGCAGATTTCTGATTAATTAGATGTGAATGTGAGTAGTTGAGGAAATAAAGAGATGACAGTTCACCAGGGAGTTAACTGATACTGTGTCTTTAATATATTTGATTGAAGAAACATAGGTACTGTATCTTTAAATGGTTCAGGATGGTTGAGTGGATTCTTAGATTAACTTATACAATTGAATTGCAGCAATAATATGAAGGTAGGCAATGCAGATTAACGTGCAGACATTTGTTTTAGCTTAATCGATAGAAAACATCTCATATGGAGGTAAAAAGGTTAATGAATAGGAATTACTCCTATAACGATAGGAGGATGTGTGAGCAGGCTGAAACTTGAGAGCTCAGTAGTCTGGGGAAAGTTCGTATGATACAGTGAGTTAACTTAGCTTCCAGGGAAATTGAAGTTGGTCCAAGAGTGCCCTCCGGGAAGGTTCCGTGGAGAGTGGTCGAGAGGAGTCAAGTGCTAGCCGTGGTCGAGGAAGGAGAAGGAGGTTAGTCGAGTACGAGTCCGGTTCGGTACACAGGTAAGTTTGTAGAGAAGAGTTGTAGCCGGTTTAATTCCGCGGTACGCTGTTCAATAATCCAGCGTCTGTTGCCTGGCTCGGTCGCATTATGTAGCGCAATGAGACCGCGTCAGAGAGGGGGTGTGGCTACAGTCCGTCAACCCGGAAGAGACAGGAATTACAGGTAACAGCCATGACAGTGTCAGACAATCCTGGAAGGAACATGCTTTTACCATGCCAAGTGGTTAAAAAATCCCCCCCCCCCCCGCCCATGTGCAGGTCTGCTGTTGCTGGGGTGTCTAGGGATATCCTCTGATCGTCATGTTGGAAGTGTGGAAAAAAGGGAAAGTACTCTGCATGTGAAAGCGTGGTCTTGTGGTATGATTGGCATGGCAAAATTAAGGAACCTGGTAGGGATTGTAGTTCCTTGCAGTTGTAAGTACTAAGCAGGAGGTAGTGATTGATGTAGTTGAGAATGTTCCCTATTTGTCTTGTGGTAACTTGCGTGTATGGATGCCGACTCAAGTCGTATGCCCAGTAATGTGATAATAGTGTCTGGGCCTTCTGTTTCTTATGGGGTACTGGGACGCCCAAGTGGTCAACCAGACTAAGCTGCTGTGAGGCTTCTAGTGAAAAATATGTTATCTTTGATCAACAAGAAGTCTTCTAGATAGTGTATGACTGTAAGGCCTCTGGATATGTTATCATAACCAGCACAGAATATCTGCGAATATCGATAGTAGGCTAATCTGTAGCCCGAAAGTTGAGCGGGGAAAGGATTGCCCATTTTATGCCATGTAAGTGCCAGTGTGTAGGGTAGATGGTAGCCGTTTACTGCGTTGATGATATTGGTCTTACTTAACCAAGCTTCAACCCATGCTTGAGTGATAGCTGTAAAGGTAGATCAATGGTGTTGTATAGTAAGGAAACTCCTCTGAGGGTATGAGGGAGTTGAGACCTGGGGAAGCAGTGTGTGGTGCCAATAAGTCTATGGTTAGTCTTTGTTTAAGGGAAGATTTCCTTGTGACAATACCAATGTGTTTGTGTTTGGTGCAATGCTGTAAATGGTGGAGATTGGAAGACCCCTCTGCAAATCTTGGCTATGAGTGTGTTTACAGCCAATGGTTCTGTTGTGCTGTCTGTAAGTGAGGGCATGCTATATTCCTTGAAGGTGTATTTATGATACCTGTATGGGAGCCCTTTGAAGCTCCGGAGCTTTAGTAAATCTACTACAAGTCTGGAAGGGTGATGAGTCAGGAGTGTTGAAAATGCATTGGTGTGTACAGATGGGGAGTACGTTATTTGTAAGTTGTATTGGGGACACATGGTTTGTCATGTGCCCTGAACAATTTGAACATATATGCAACAGTCTATATGCAATGCAACTACTCATATAAATTGTCTCTGGTAGTTCAGAGGTGCTGGTACCTGGAGCCTGAGAGTGCTCATCCATTTGTTTGGGACAAAATCCCTTCTGTATGGGTACCTGCACAAATAAACATCTCTACATATTCCAAATGTCAACCCAACCAAGGGATGGTCAGCGCCCGATTTACCTGGAATCCCTGGATCTGACCATCACAGATACATCATCATACATATATATGCCTTGCTTCCCCAATGTGCTGGGATCATACGTGCAGGATTAATGTCTTGTGTGTCATAAGAATTGATTGTACCAGGTAACCGAGTTTCGGTTCGTGCTGTTTGTACAGTAGCGTGAGGCCCAGCCTTGTGAGGGCTGTGGTGACCGACTCGAGATTGTCAGTCTCATAAAAAAAAAAAATTTGGCTCATGAGTTTATGGGTGTCACCTGAGTTGGTGTAGCTGGGCCTTCCCCTGCCTCCTTGTTGTCCGTTGATGTATGGAGGAGTTTGAATAACTCTGCTTTCCTTGCTGAGTAAATTAATTTAAGCCCCTCCCACAAATACAGGCCAAACGGCCTTAATACATATATATATATATACAGCTTGTAGGTTTAGCATTCCAGCTTCCCTGTGCTCAACTGCACTGCATACACCAAAAATATATATCCAGCACTCTAGGCCTTGTGAAAAAAGATTTTCTTTATTGAATTGAAGATCCCACAGAACGTTTCAGTTCACATTAGAACTTTCATCAGGACGTAATATCACATACATTAACAACATCGTTATATGTAGGAAAAAACAAACTTACCAAACCCACATCAGCTGTGTGTGAACTTCCTCCCTGCGTCTGCACGCTCTCTGAAAACCTCCCCCTGTGACGTTGTGTTGTGCCGTGCCGACAAACCCATCACCATGGTGATAAGCATAAATAAAACTTAGATGCCTATAGAGAAGCCCCATATCAAGTTAAAATCAATGTTAGATGGATTTCCAACATTCTAAAACCATCTGCAATGTTGATACACATTATGACATACTGAAAAAGAAGACCGCAGTGCAGTATTGATAATCTGCACTGTGTAAATTCATGCAGATAATGCTAGAAATGATTGGGCCCTGGGGAGATAACACAGGTTACCGGACAAGGGCTCATGTATGTTTGGGAATGGATGCTTGTGATTGGTTGTATGTGTGGTATGGGAGTGATTATGTGTGTATGGGAGTGGTGTAGGGATCATCTTACCTCCGTGCCTCTTGAGAGACGGGCCAGCAAACAACTTACCCTGATTCTGTTGTTCCTGCTTGTTCTGGGCCTTTGGATACTTTCTGCTTGAGGATGGATGTGGAATCAATCCTCTCTGCCCTCAGAGCTTCCCACTGCCTTGGATGGTGGTAGGCGCATTCGGGAGCAATTTGCTCACCTCCAGCCTGGTTTTGCTGCCGGTGTGGTTCCTCCCCCCCGCGGCCAGGCCTCTGCTGGGGCCTCCCATGTGGCCACAGCCCCTATAAGCCGCACGGGCTGGTGCTCCCGCCTGCCTGCTCGCTTGAGTCCAGATGCAGCGCCTTGGGCCTGTTATCGGAACCCAGATCCGAGGCGCCACCAGGCATGCCTGTCTGCCCCATCTGACACGCGTCCTGCTCCACCCGTGGTTTCCCGCTCGCTCCTTGGTGATGGATAGGGGGCGCAAGAAGACGGCCTGCGCAGCCTGGGTGTCTGGGTGGCCTTCCCGGGTGCCGCACTGTCAGTGTGATGCTGGACCGGTGCCGGCGGTGGTGAGTGGGGGGTGGAGGGGGGTCCTCCGGGGATGATTGTCAGCCGGGGGGGGTCCCCCTCTCCTCTTCCTGCTTCTGTCCATCGTCCCCCCCCTTTGGTGTACTCCCTGTCCTCTCTTGTGGACCCCCTTTCTTTGTGGCCCCCTGCTTTTTCGTTCATTCTCCTCCAGTTCTGGGTCCCCCCCTTACCTCTGTCCCCTTTCTATCCCTCTCTCTCCCACTTCTGACACCTCCCTCCTGTTCCCTCTGTGTCCCCTGCTGGTCCCCTGCTTTCTCCCCTGGTTACTTACCTCAGTTGCTCTCCTCTGCGGGGTGTGAGCTTACCTCCCCTCCACTGTTTTGCTCACAGGATCTGGCTGCTGTTCCTGGGACTGCCCAGCTGGTGGCGCCTGGAACTCCTGCAAGGTTGACTACTGGTGAAAGTGGACTTGCCTCAATCCTGCCTGGATCTTCATCAATTCCATCGTCACGAGTGGACCTTCGTGCATTGGCTGGTGAGTATGGTACTGTTTTTTCATTGCAGTCAGGGGGTCCTTCGATGGGGTGGTTCCTGATAGGTCTTAGTTTTTTATTATTAGTGGAAACAGGGGGTGCAAGCTTGCAGGGATTACCTTTTGGATAGCCAGTTTTGGGATAGACGGGTTGTTTTTCACTGTCACAATCTTGGGGTGGTTCATGCTATTAATCGGCTGACGGCCTCTTCCCCTCCAGTAGTTTGCTTGCTTCGGCGATTGGTGCTCCGATGTTTGTCTAAACGTGTATTGTAAGGTTGAGCATATACACAATGTAATGGTGGATGCTCTCTCTCATTTGCAGTGGTCAGAATTTCGAGCGGTTGCCCCCTGGGCGGATCTGTAGAGGACTCCGTGCCCGGTGGAGATGTGGTCGACTTGGTCTGGCAGATTGATGTTATTGGTCTGTGGATCAGTCTCCAGGGCCACATGGACTCGATACAGTAAGGTGTGGTTTGAATGGGACACATGAGAGCATGGTCAGGGTGATTTTGGTACCCCGGCTGCCTGCCTTGCAGGGCTTTTGCAGCTCTTGGATCACTGGGAGTCAGAGGGTAAGTCTCTCTCTGCAACCTCCTCATGTTTTTCGGGTCTTAACTTCCTGTTCAAGCTACAGGGGTGGGAAGATTCTACTAAGGTATTTGTGGTGTACCAGGCGCTGAAAGGCTTGAGGCGTCGGACTTCTTCCGCGGACATGAGAAGGTCAGTCTCTACTGTGCTCTTGACAAAATTGTGTGGAATGTTTCCTCATGTCTGTTTCTCTGTTTTTGTGGCCTGTCTATTTGTGTTGGCCTATTCCCTAGCATTCTTTGGGGCTATGCGGATTGGGGAATTGGTGAGCCCTAGTAGGTGCAGCAGTGGTGGGGTGTTGTTTGCCAATGTTCAGTGCGGTGTGCATCAAATTGCATTTAAGATCCGACACTCGAAGATGGATATCCTCAGGAAGGGTAAGTGGGCTCACTTGGGTGCTGTCCCGGGTTCGGCTATTTGCCCCATTCCTTCCTTTAGGGAGTACTGTGAGCTGCGTCTGGTATCCACTGGCCCTCTTTTGGTACATGAGGATGGGAGCTTTCTTTCTCATTTCCAATTTATTCGGGTCTTTCACTCAGGGCTGGAGGTCCTGGGGATTGATAGCAGGGGATATCGTGGGCATTAGTTTTGGATTGGTGCTGCCATGGAGGCTTCTAGGCTGAGTATGCCGGCGCAAGTGGTTCAGAGGATAGGGAGGTGGGCAACTGGGCATTTTGTTTCATGTGTTCGTCCTTCCTGCCTCCTGAATTGATGTCTCTCTCAGCAGGTGCAACTCTCTCCAGGTCTAGGTGATCGGCCACTCATATGTATTCTGGGCCAGGAGGCTTGCCGCTGTCCATTCGGGAGGTGAGCTCTTTGGTTTTACGCCTTCTGAAGCGGAGGTTAGTTAGTTTGGCGCAAGATATATAAAATGGTTCAGCTCTCCCGCCTTCTGGGTGCGACGAGCGTCTTATTTATTCACCTAGGGGGTAATGATCTTGGGACAATGCCTATATGGGGGTTGTCAGATGCTATTAAGAGGGACTTGGCGTGCGTCTTAGTTCTGTTTCCTGAAGTGCGACTCATTTGGTTGGAGGTAATTTCCCGTTACTACTGGTAGCGGGCCCATAGTCAGAGAGCCATGAAACGCTGCTGTAATAAATTAAATAGGAGGGTCTCTGAGTTTGTCTTGGGGGTGAAAGGGATCCCGGTTTGCCATAGGGTGTTTGAACAGGAGACGGCTAATTTATTTTGGGGTGATGGTGTGCACCTCACGGAGATCAGGCTCGACCCTTATTAATCTTGCTATCCAGGAAGCAGTGGAACAAGCTGTAACGGAGCTCCGTATACTCCGACCGAGTACCCTCCGTTGATGGACGCTTCCTAGCTTGCGCCGAGGACCACAAGCACCGCACCGGACACCACAGCCACCGCAGACTCCACAACCGCCGAAGCTTAACTGGAGCCTCGCCGTCTTCCTTCCACCCTGGATCGGCTTCTGTCCTCCAGGACCGTGTGGGGAAGAGCTCTCCTCCAGGAGAGCGTATCCGGAACCAGCTCTTAAAAGAGCTTAGTGATTAAAGCTCAGGGGAATATGCAGAGCATAGCAATCCCCAGTGTGATATAGCAGTTCCCTCCAATAACGAGACAAGGCTACGTATTGAGGGTCAGAAGAGGTCTGAGGTGCTGGCACACCCAGCCTGGTTTTTATTGCAGTTGTTACAAATACAGGTCCGCCCACAGGGAGGTATAAAACAACCACTCACACATCAGTTACATCCCACATATTCCCTCCCCTTATCCTCAGAGGAAACTCAATTATACATACAGTTAAAACATACTTTCTATCCAACTTTCCTAACTCTAAAACCATACATCACCTTCACATAAAAATACATATCCACAATCAATCCATTCAGGGGAAAAACATATTAAAAAATGGCATGAATCAGACCAGGGGTTCAAAAGTTAGTAAAAGTATCTTTTAAAACCCCTGCCAGCATGGCTTTCCGGCTCAGAACGGTTTTACAGAGCCCTCTCTCCTGGAGACAATGGAAAAGTAATCCAATTAACTCCATAGAGACAGATTCCATAGAGCACATGGGGACACAAAGACAGTAAAACACTTTAAAATACATAAAGTCATCTTTTACACATAACACACAGACATTTCACATATCCCCAGATAGCTGGGATCTGAGCGCACAAAACTACCGAATAGCGCGCAGATCCTATTCACACAGTTCAATTGCCATGGAGCTAAAGTCTTTCCCATAGTCTTTCATTATATGAATAGGCTCCATGGCATAGCTACCTGGGGTATCACCGCTCACACAGGGCAAGTACTGAATGACCCCACTGTATTTAAAGGGCCAGAATGAGTGACATGCACTCTGTTAGGGCCGAATACTGTTTTTAAAGGGCCCAATCTCCCAGGGCCATAGTCCAAAGGCAGCAGGCAGGCAGCCAGGCTTCTCCAATGCAATGTGGCGAGATTGCTCTCTTCACAATCTGTTTTACTGAACAATGGATACAGTATATATTAGTAAAAATCTAGGAAATGGTTGCTCCCACTTAGCAAAATGTTTCACTAGTGCCTAGAAATAAAAATAAAAATACAGTACTCACTGTAAACTGGAACTTTTAATAAATTGTAAGATTAAAGGGATCCTATAGTGCCGGGAAAACAAAGCCGTTTTTGTGGAACTATGGGGTTAATAGGTCCCCACCCTCCTCAGCCCCTCCCGCATGGATGAAGGGGTTAAAACCCCTTCAACCACTTACCTGAATCCAGCGACGATGTCCCTCGGTGCTGGGGCAGGCTCCACCCACGCTCCTCCCCCGCAGACGTCAGCCGGCGGGGGAGACCTAATGCGCATGCAATGGCCATGCGGGCATTAGACCTCTCCATAGGAAAGCATTATTCAATGCTTTCCTACTGAGAAAATCTGATGCTGGAAGTCCGTGAGGTCCGTTTGGATTCCAGAAGCCCTTTAGTGGCTGTCTGGTAGACAGTCACTGGGGGCAGACTTAGAGCTGCAATGTAAACATTGCAGGTCTCTGGAACTGCAATGTTTTACTTTGCAGCACTAAGTGCAAAAGGGTCACAGCACCCAGACCATTTAAATTCGCTGAAGTGGTCTGGATGCTTAAAGTGTCCCTTTAAAAACACTCACAAAGTGAATATGAATCAATGCAAAATTGGCTCAATAGCTTACAACCAAACTTGATTCTGTGATCCTTAGGAAGGATGGGATCTGTAGGAGCTGCAGTCCATGCTGTGTGTATGCCGCTGGTGAGCTTGGCGTGCGTTCCACCCGAAGCCTCAATCCAAAGTCCAAAGTCTCAGATCTCGTAGTGTGGTGGAATCTCTGTAAAAATAAATTTAGTAGGCCGAGATTACCACGTGGCATGTGTACGTGCATATACTGGTGTATCGGTCGGTTGGTTGCACGTGGCAAAGATACAATCAGTAGTGTACGGAGCATGTGCGAGAATACCGGATGTAGTATTCCCCTCCTCCATTGTGCTGGGCAAGCCATGCGGTCAAACAGGAAGTTAGTTCTTGTTCGATTGATTGGGTAAGAGTATGTGTGGGTGGAGCTTATTATGGGAGGAGTTACATGCCTATATAAGGAGCCTACACTATTGTCCGGGGCTCAGATATTGTTGTATTTTGGTGACATTAGTCCCTCTGAGTCCCGTTCGGTGAATCGAATGAAGAATCTCTTCCTTCCTGAAGAAACCTGTGTCCATCTCTCTGTGCTTGGCTTCCGTCAGTTTCTCCGGTATCATTTGGTGCATTGGCCAGGAAGCTCATCGTTCAACGGTAGCTGAGAAGCAGAGGCGTGAGACGGTCTATCTTTGCCCACGTTCTCTACGGCTGCACCCCTGAACTTCTGCGTGGACCTCCCTTCGTCTCGGCGCCACTGGTCTGTTGTCCAGGAGATCATCGGCCTCTACATAGTAAGTGCTGGGGTGTCCCCGTCGATGAGTGTGAACTCAGGTTCAGGAACGAGGAGGTAAGACGACCGCTGTTTTAGACGGCGGACCCACTAGGGGTATTGGATACCGATTGTGCGGTAGGCCCATAAGGGGTTATTTGGAATCTGCTCCCTCCAGCGCACCGCTCAATTAAACGCCCTGTAGTCAGCCCATTTAATTTTGGTTTGGAGTCAGGCGGGGTTCTGGTGTAAATAGCCCTAGCCGGACACCGGTGTCTTGTCTAGACTAGCGTTCTAGGGTGTATATTTTGTTCGCTAGGTCGGAGGGAACGGGAGACTAAGCGGCGCCTGTGTAAATTCGGTTTGCTAGATCTCAACCTATCTTGGCTAAGTGGGAAGGCGTGTAAATTTGGAACCCACTTGACTATTGATAGAGTAGATAGACTAAGAGGGTACTGTTGTAAATTCCGCCCTCTAGTTCGCTATATGTGGTGCTTGGGCAGTGTGGCTAACCAAAACGGATGTAGATAGTTTTAGGTTGTCCATCAAGGTACTGGCCAATAGATTAGTTGGGAATTGTAAATGTGCTAAAGATTGTTGTAGTAGTGTGTATATCTTGCTAGATAGCGTGAGCTCTGCCATCTAGCGAGAGTGGGAATAGTGTGTAACTGTATTATAGCGCACGGTACCATAACCATGTATAATTACTGACAGTGTAAATAAGTACTAATAATTGTCGTCTATGTTGTATGTTTAACACCATTACTACTACTAATTGAACTGTGACTTTAAATTGTACTTTAACCAATGCTAACCGTACTATAACTACTATTTGTAAAGACGATGTTACTGGGGTATGTTATAGACGGGTAATTCAGATATAGGGTTTATAGCGTGGGTGACCGTATAGTTTCGCCAAAGGGCACAGTATTAGTTACTTAGTGACTGGTGTAACAGCTGTGTGTGTACGGGAATTCCCTGAGTGTTTTGTTGTGTGCGTTTCGCTTAGTAACTGTACCACGTGGTGCTGTTGCCGAGGGAACGGGTGTGACCGTTGGAAGAGTGTGTGTTTAGTTTCTGTTGGAGACAACGCTTCATTGTTAAGTATGGGCGCATCAGATTCAACGATTTTGGATCCCTTAGGATGTATGATAAAAAACTTTAAAAAGGGATATACAACATGTGATTTTGGGGTAAAGATGTCTCCAGCACGCCTGACTACTTTATGTATTAGGGAATGGCCTACTTTGGTTGCCGCATGGCCACCACGTGGCAGTTTGGATCCTAATCTGGTACAGCGTGTACACGTGGCTGTATCAGGTAGGCCTGAACTTTACGGCCAGTTTCCATATATTGATTGTTGGAGGCAGGCCGTAAATGACTCGCCAAATTGATCCGAGTATGCCACGAGGAACAATGTCGCCTCATGGTGGCCAGGACTCGCTTGTCCACTAAGGCCATAATCACGCCCATTTTGGGCACGCCCCCTGAGTCTGAGATCCCCATGCCGCCCCCTTACTCCTCTTCTACCGGAAGAGGAAGAGGAGGTGCTGTTGGAAACACTCCTCCCCTTGCCCCGTTGTCCCCACCTACTCCCTCCTCTAGCTCAGAGCCCAGCCCCCTTGTTTCAAACCCTCCCCTTCCGATACCTACTTCCGTTAACTCCACATACCCAGATTTGGCGCCATATCTAGTTTCCGGTCAGGCTCCTCCTAGCCCGGCCCGGAATATTCTACTCACTAACCTTCCCCTTAGTAAAGTGTCCCCATCCCCTTGTCTTACTACCCCTCGACCGGAACCCCTAACTGACGTATCTCAACGAAGCCCCATACTAACCCGACAAAAGACTGGTACCCTACAACCCCTACATTATCAAATGCCTCTCCGATTGACTCCTGGCCCGACACATACTAACGGTGATGATATGCATCTCCTTAAAATACAGTCATGCCTTGGTAATATGTTGCCACAGTATTCTTTGCTTGTGAAATAATTGATTTCAGACTGGGCAAATTTGGGTGGCTAAGATTTTCTTACCAAGGTTATAGAAAAGGAAAATGCAGGTTGTTTTGACTAAAGAAAAGATTTAGGAAGTAAGGATTTTAGGAAGTAAGGTTGCTTATTATGCTCAGGGATTGCAACACTGTCCACCTACACAGGCTGAGTGCGAACATGGGATGGAGCACATAACGCCCGTGGATGGGGTGGTCAAAGAGGGGCTGGAGACAGGGAAATCAGGGTTATAGTGGCAGGGGTAACCAAGGGGTACCAAGGGGTAACCAAGGAGGAATAGACAGGAACACTTGTTTTAACTGTGGCCAATATGGCCACTGGAGGAATGAGTGTCCAAACCCCAGGAAACCCCAGATACCCCAACAACCCCACAATTCTCAAAATATGCCCGGTAGATAAGAATAACACCAGACCCACTCCCAACACCACTGGCCAGCATATCGCTTAGTTCAGGACTTTAGAGCCCTGAATAGTGTAATTGTGCCCATTGCACCCATTGTCCCTGATGTGACATCCCTCATTACAGCCATTTCACATGATGCCACTTGTTTCACTGTTATTGATATACCTATTGATCAAGAGACACAGCTACTTTTGGTTTTTATTTTAATTTTTGAAGGCTGTCAGTTTACCTGGACATGCTTACCCAAGGCTATGTGGATTCCCCAGCTGTTTATTCGTTGGTACTCCAACATACTCTAAAAAACATGGACCCCGGTCTTGGTTCCGTCCTTTTGCAATATGTTGATGATTTGTTATTATGTAGCCCTAGCTATGAGGCAAGCACTGTGGATACTGTCAGCAACTGTGGGTCACAAGGTTGTTAAACACAAAATGCAATTGTGTAAATCAAAGGTTGATTACTTAGGATTTGTTCTGGCTTCAGGCACCAGACAATTGAGTCCAACACTTATTCAGAGGATTCCTACACCCACTACTCGGAAGGAGTTGTTCACCTTCCTCGGCATGATTAATTACTGCTGCCAGTGGATCCCTGAATCCTAAGGGAGGCTGTACGTTCTGACAGCCCTGAAAATGTCTGCTGGTCACCAGACATAATAGCTGCATATATTGTATGGTGCAAGCCCAGGCTTTAGGACTACCTGTCTATTGTAAATCATTTTATTTGTATGCTCGGGACAAACTGTAAATCCATGGCCGCGGTCTGTGCATAAGAGCAAGGAGGCGGTATGCGTCCCATAGCATTCTTTTCCAAGGTAGCTTGAGCACAGGGTATGCCGGCGTGTCTCAGAGCATTGACAGCATGTGCAATGGCTGTTGAAACTGCTACTACTATCACACCTGGGCATCCTACAATACTTCATGCCAGTCACCAGGTCACTCAGCTGATAACAAATCTCACTACACAACACATGACAGCCCAGCGCTTAAGTGGTTATGAGATTCTTTTTCTTAATACCCAGAATCTGTCTATTGTCTATAGTCTTGTTAATTCTGGTCCTGTTTGTTTTGCATGCTATTCTCATTTCTGCATCTGACTCTGTGTCTATACCATCTAAGCCTCATAATTAGTAATGACATTTCCAGAGGAAATGCCTTGGCTGACAAAGTGGCAAAAGGAAGTTGCAGCCATAATGTTTACTATGAAATGTTTCCTGCTATGCTTTTTGGATTAAACAAGGTTTAGAGAAAGATCAGAATGATCTGTTCTCTAAAGAGGGGAGAATAGGCATAGGCATACAAACAGTCTTTTGTAAGATAGTGTGAACCATGTATGAGAACACATCCTAATATTCCACACAAATCACAGCACGAACATTTGCCCCATCCAGCTGCTCTTTTTTACACACTTACAGATTGATTTTATTCATGTATCCAAAATTGGTAAGAATACTTACTGGTCATAGCTGATCAGTTTAGTAGATGGCATGAGGCCTTTGTGACATCTAGGGAAGATGCTAGGACTGTAGTGAAGATTGTTGTTACTGAAATTATTCCCAGGTATGGCTGCTCTCTGCAGAATTGGCTCTGATAATGGCTCGGTTTTTGCCAGTAAGGTTACCCAGGAACTTGCTAAATTCTTGCAAGTTACCTGGAAGTTTCATATACCTTATCATCCACAGTGTACAGGGGTAGTTGAAAGGATGAATAGGACTATTAAGGAAAAGCCCAGAATTTACCCAGGAACATGGGTAAATTGGAATAGATATCTACCAGCTATTTTAGCTGATATTAGAATGAATCCCCACAAGGTGACTAAATTATCTCCATTTGAGATTCTGATGGGATGACCTTTTCCCACACCCTGGGCCAGGGAACCGCTTGTTATAATGTCTGGGGATTTACAGCTAATACAAGAGTATGTACAGGAATTGTTGATAAAACTGAATGGTATGTATGACAAAGTTTCTTTGTAGTTTTCCCTTACCTTCACAGGAAGCTACTCATCCATACCAGCCCGGTGACAAGGTGTATATCCGTCAGCTGAACAGGACCAAGAAAGGAGGATACCCTTTTGGACCACCTGCTACTGTGATTGCTGTAACCAGAACCGCTGTCCTCACAGATTCCGATGACATCTGTATTCACGCATCCCGAATGAAGACTCAGGATGTCTTGCCCAGGATCCAGACATATTCAAGAAAGTCTTATCTTTACATTGCCAGAATAACATGTGATATTTAAGGAAGTAATCAATCTTATATTCTGAATGGCATATCTCATGACACATGTAAATAAAATTGTATAAATGCCCGATTCACAGTAATACAGATTGAGAACTTGTCAAGCACCTTTCGTGTCTGTCTGTTATTTGCTTAACAAGTTTCTCCCGTCAATTGATGTGGTGACCAAGAGATACAGAATTGAGGGAATTGAGTCCAGGACAGCATTAACCCTTTCACCCCCCAAGAACGAGACAAGGCTCCGTGTTGGGGGTCAAGCAGTGGTCTGTGGTGCTGGCACACCCAGCCTGGTTTTTATTACAGTTGTTGCAAATACAGGACCGCCCACAGGGAGGGATAAAACAACCAATCATATCACAGTTACATCCCACATATTCCCTCCCCTTATCCTGAGAGGAAACTCAATTATACATACAGTTAAACATACTTTCTACCCAACTTTCATAACTCTAAAACCATACATCACATTCACATAAAAAATTACACATTCACAATCAATCCATTCAGGGGAACAACATATTAAAAAATGGCATGAATCAGCCCAGGGGTTCAAAAGTTAGTAAAATATCTTTTGGGGCCTGGCTGGCACATGGCTATCTGGCTCAGACCAGTTTTACAGAGCCCTCTTTCCCTGAGACAATGGGAAAATAATCCAATTATATCCAGGGATAGAGGCAGACTCCATTGAGCACATGGCTGCAAAGAGACATAAAATACAATAAAATACACAAGGTTACATTTACTACATAAATTTACTACATAAGACATGCAACATATCCCCAGATAGCTTAGGTCTGAGCACATATTATTGAATGGCGCTCAGACCACCCACATACAGTTCAATTGCCATGGAGCTAAAGTCTTTCCCATAGTCTTTCATTATATGAATGGGCTCCATGGCATAGCTATCTGGGGTATCGCCGCTCACACAGGGCAAGTACCGAATGACCCCACTGTATTTAAAGGGCCAGAATGAGTGACATGCACTCTGTTAGGGCCGAATACTGTTTTAAAAGGGCCCAATCTCCCAGGGCCATAGTCATGAGGAAGGAGGCTGGCAAACAGGCTTCTCCACAATCCAGGGAAGCAGGGCAATTTCTCATTTAAAGGGCCAGTTACAAATAGCAATTTGTAACACAAGCCATGAGTTGTTTGGGTGGGGCCCCCTCCTGATTTTAGGCATAAAACAGCAGGGTGATGGCGGGGGGCATGTCTTTACCAATAGATTAGGGGGGCTATTACATTTAGTGTCAGGATAAGGTCGGGTCTCATCCTTCCCTGCTCTGTAGGGTAAACTTTTCAGTTACCGACTTGGACGTGCCCACCAAGCTAAAAGCCGGCTGGTGGTAAGCATTAGAAGGAAAATGGAATTTGAATTGGACGAGGGGGGAGGTGAGAACCCAGTGGGCAAGTACCCTGGTACTTATCTCTGCACCAGCCCACTTAAACTCTAAAAATGGGCATTATAAATGCCATAAATATTTAAAACAGGCACCCCCTAGTGGGCACGTACTTGCCGACAGGTGCCTAATGGGAAATCCAGCCCAACCCATGTGTTCTAATAAACGTGTATGGCCACTTGTTTAAATGTTTAATACTTAAATTTGTGTTCATTTCATTTGACTATTGAGGCTCTCCTCTTAATCTATTGCTTTGAAGTGGTTCATTTTTGAGCACACTAGGATTTAAACCTAATTCTTATGCCAAAGAAAGGAAAGTGTGTAAGAGATCACAGTTAAAGCATTATTATGAGAAAAAACTCAGAGGGAATCCTCATTTGTACTGCATATTCTAGTCTACAAATCTCATTACATTTAGTAAGTTAGCTAGAAGGTATCTGAAGCTGAATTTTAGATTGAAAGACTCTAATAAACACAATACGCACACCTTATATTCTAAATTATGCTATTACTGCTGCAGAAGTAAAAAAAAAAAATTATACAATGTCACAAACAATGAATAGAAAATATTTTAACTGGCAAAAAAATAAATATATTGGACAACTTGGAGGTCTGTACCTACAGTGTCCTTCAGTAATGCGATGTATATATATTGGGAGCAAAGAAGGATAGCTAAAAAAGGAGAGACATCTCCCTGATTTCTTATATATTGGTGCTCCTGCAAAGTGATCTCCTGACAACTGTATTTATTAGATCCTTATTAATAGCAAGATATCCGCAACTAAGACTTGCCCGTGGTGGGCTAAAAATTTTTTTTTTTCCATAGATACACTTGGACAGTAAAAATTAAGGTAGGGTTTTTTTGCTACAATGTTGCAGTCAATTGTGCAAGTAAGGTAAACCCCTTTGTGTGAGTTATATTCAGAAGGAGGTATACTTTAAAGGACTGCCAAGAAACTCCTCTAATATCTTTGTAAAAAAGAAAAGCTATGCGCTAGTCCCTAGTATCCTCCAAACACCTTCGAGGGTGTTCTAATCTACAACTCACTCTGCAAGAGATAAAAAAAAAGTACTTCCTAGTGTGCCATCGCATAATCTGTTGGAACAGCACTGTATTAGGTTAGACGCCCGTCACCTATCTTTTCACCACTTGTTTGCTCACTTAAGGGACACCTTTTCACTATGGGTATTTAGACCCTTGTAGGTTAATTATTAGTTTCACCTAATACAGTGCTGTTCCAACAGTTTATGCGATGGCACACTAGGCAGTACTTTTTTTTTCTCTCTTGCAGAGTGAGTTGTAGATTAGAACACCCTCGAAGGTGTTTGGAGGATACTAGGGACTAGCGCATAGCTTTTCTTTTTTACAAAGATATTAGAGGAGTTTCTTGGCAGTCCTTTAAAGTATACCTCCTTCTGAATATAACTCACACGAAGGGGTTTACCTTACTTGCACAATTGACTGCAACATTGTAGCAAAAAAACCCTAACTTAATTTTTACTGTCCAAGTGTATCTATGGGAAAAAAAAATAATTGTTTGCCCACCACGGGCGAGTCTTAGTTGGGGATATCTTGCTATTAATAAGGATCTAATAAAGACAGTTGTCAGGAGATCACTTTGCAGGAGCACCAATATATAAGAAATCAGGGAGATGTCTCTCCTTTTTTAGCTATCCTTCTTTGCTCCCAATATATATACATCGCATTACTGAAGGACACTGTAGGCACAGACCTCCAAGTTGTCCAATATATTTAATTTTTTGCCAGTTAAAATATTTTCTATTCATACATGTACCCGGGTCCAAGCCCTTAGGTGGACTGGCACCACCTCCTGACCACAGCTTTGTCTATTTGTCCCAGAATACCTCTCCCTTTTTTTCATCTAGGTAGGGGTCTGGGATCACTAGGCAATCTATCCAATTTTCTAATCAATGTCACAAACAAGTTTAGATAATCCAGGAAAATAATAAAAAGCACACAATGAGATTAGATCCGGGTAAATTTTATTTTTGCAAACTTACTAAGAATATTTTTGGAATTTGATTTATTTTCATTTATCAAATAAATTCCTATGTGTAATTGTAGATTATACTAGCTTTAGTGTAACTATAATCTTAATTTTATTAATGACAGGAGGCGAATATTTTGCTTAAGTCTCTCTTTACTAGAACTCCACAGCAGCACATTAACAGAGAGACAAAAACATAAGGCATCTATATAAGGCTCCTCCTAAGCCACCATTTCCTCTTTCACGCTGCGACAAAGTAACGTACACAATAATAACAAAAAACTAAATAAAGAAAATATTTCAACATAACAATGAATGCCATCAGGAAAAACTTCGGATAATGGATGAACTTGAACTTCATCCTACCAAACAGCCGATCCTATGAACCGAAGTCGAACCATTAAACTGAAACGAAATAAACAGAATCGAAAACACTGATTAGTGAACGAAATGTACTGATAAAACATAAATCCCACGATCCAGTACTGACAGAATAAAGACATGAAATTCATCACTAATGACCGTCAATACAATATAACATGCACTTCCCACAACCATCACCCCAGACTACCAAACCTAGCCCAGATAATCGGACAAATCGACAGAAAAACAATCAATGCAATCCATCCAAAACAAGGGGGGGGGGGGGAGAAACCAAACTGGGTGGGAAATATTCGCCTCCTGTCATTAATAAAATTAAGATTATAGTTACACTAAAGCTAGTATAATCTACAATTTTATAGCATGACAGGAGGCTTCATATTTTGCTGTTTTAACGCTCCGACAGCAAAGCAAGAGAAACATAGTCCGACGGTCCAAATAAACTGGCGCAAAAAAATCCTCACGGGACCGGATCGCCACCTACAAAAAAACGTCCCGAGGAGAAATGCCCATCAAGGAAAAAAACTC
Source organism: Pelobates fuscus (assembly GCF_036172605.1). Lineage (NCBI taxonomy): Eukaryota > Metazoa > Chordata > Amphibia > Anura > Pelobatidae > Pelobates > Pelobates fuscus. The sequence continues at coordinate 95,543,392 of NC_086324.1, read as the reverse complement.
GGAAGCAGTAGCGCCGCTAACCGAATGCACTCCAAGAGTCGCATTCACCCCTACCAGCGTCAATAACCATCTCCTCCATCGAGATTGGACAGGGGCGAAGGATCGAACATCAGAAACACGTCCGAACGAAACCAGACACAACAAGAGGACAAACACAGTAGAAAGCTGGCGAGGGGAAAAAACAAGGAACTCCGGCCGAATCCCGAAGCAAAACGCTAAAACCATACTTACCTCCCAGATGGAAGGGTATTTAGGCGCCGGAGGACGTGCCAGCCTCCTCCCCCGTAGAAATCTGCAGACCAGCGGGTCCTGACCGATGGGGAAAAACCTCCAAACGGAACACGCGCCGCCTAAATAAAGGACTAATCACAAGAACCAGACGGCACAGCCCTCTCAAAACCTCGAGGAGGGACAAGACACTCAGCAAGTTGGTCACGGGCTGGAAAAAAGGGTTCAGCATCTTCTCCTAAGCACCAACGACACTATGAAAATCCATGTTGAGAGGACACTTCCCCTCGACCCGGGAGCTCAGGGATCCCAGAGAAGGTCCCTGACCGATAGTGACAACGCCTCGACATACCAGGTACTCCCGAAAGAGTCCAAGAGGAGAATTCGAGAGGACGGTAAGAAAAGAGGATCCCGACAAGAAAAAATCCAGAAGCTCCGTGAAACCAACCGCTCTCGCCATAGCGGAGTCAACAACACCAAGGACACATGATGACCACAAACTAGAAGCAACACCCGGGGAAAAAGGGCCAAAGGAGGAAACGCCTAAGCTTCCTGAGAAGAAACGACCGCACCCGTCGAAGCGCGACCATCACTGCGCACGCTGGAACCGAGAGTCAACCAAAGCACGACCGAATCCGATGGGCGTCCCGGAGGCGAATAGAGAGCGCCCAGTTGCTGGCATCCTTCCAATGTCTGGAGAACCAATCCGACGTCAGGTTTGACTCCCACGGCCGATACACCGCCTGAAACGCGATGTTGCGCTGGGGTAGAAGCTGGAAATCCCTTTCGTCACCTCCAGTGTGCCAGACCGAGCGCCCTCCAAGCGGTCGGTATATTGCACCGCTGAACCCTGTCCCTCCGAAGGAGGACGCAGCAGTCTGACAGGTGACTTGCCAGTCTCCGAACTGCCAACGAACTCGCCATCAATTCAGGCACCTGATGTGGAATTCAGACTCCTTGTTCGACCAAGGGCAGCCCGTGGACCCGGTCACGCACGTGGCACCCCAACCCAAAGGCGTACAGTCGATTCCAGTACGAACTCTGGGGTTGGTCCGAATATTGCCTTGCCGTTCCATGCGACCATGCGCAGGAGCCACCAGCGCAGTCCAGTCCTCACGTCCGGAACAGAAAATCATCTGGTCTGAAGAAGGTCACCTGCGCAGAACATGGGCCTTTAACCGTTGTATGGTCCTGTAGTGTAGTGTAGTGGGCCCGGGTATATTGCCTGTATCGAGGCTGAGAGGAGGCCCACCATGCGAGCAAACATTTGAAGGGGAATCCGGACTTGCCGTAATATCCTTCTCATTACCTCCCGGGCGGTTGCCACCAGTGCCAGAGGCAGACGGGGAACGCATTCCGTCGCATTGACCACGACACCCAAGGACTCCACCGTCCGGGCAGGTTCCAAAGCTGAGTTCTTCAGATTAACCACGAATCCCAGGAGCTCCAATAAGGAGGTCTCCGAACGCGTTCAAAGTCCGAGCCAGGAGGGATCTTCGCAGAAGGCTAGCACATCATCCAGAAATAACAGGAAACGGACGCCCACTGACCAGAATCGGGTGACCACAATCGTCAGCAGCTTGGTGAAGCACCAAGGGCCAAACTGAGGCCGAACGGGAGGCACATGAATTGTCGAGAGACGCTATACCAGGTGAAGCGAAGCAACCCGCGACCACTCTTGTCCACCAGGACGGAGAGGTAAGGATCCTTAGGTCTAGTCACATGAACAAGTCTCTCGGCCGGGGAAGGTTCCGATGGAGGTGAATGCCCCCCAACTTGAAGTGGTGGCAGACAACGAAGGTGTTCAATTCCCGAAATTGACCACCGGGAGGAACTCCCCCGACTCCATCTGCACTAGAAAATCGAGCCAATGGCGAGTCCGAACCTCCAAATCTGTCAAGGAACGTTGAACCCTCGCGGTGATGGAGACACTTGGAGGTCCACACCGCGTCAGTGGGGTGTGGAAGTCCATGACCTAATCTCATACAGTCCGATGGACCCATGCGTTTGAAGGCACTTCCTGCCGCCTGTCCCTGCAGTGAAACGCACTGTCTGTATGTAGTAGAAGGAAATAGAAAAGTGGCAGGAGTTGTACTCACCCGCAGGGAATCTCGCTCGTCCTCTGGCACGGTCTCCACGACCTCTACCCGCCCTTCGAGTGTAGAGAGGTCTGGGCTGGTATGGTGGTGAAAAGACGGGCCATGGATCTGTGGGCCCGAAGACCAGCCAGGATAACCGTGAGCGAAATACCTTCTTTATAGAGTACTGTGCTTTATCCAGGGAAGCAAAAGTCGATGCGTTTCTGTAGCTCCTTAATGAGAGGTTCCCCGAACAGTAGGACTTATTGGCAGGGGCCCAATACTTAGAACCCTGGCTCCGATAGCTCGGTGTCCATCTGAAACAGAGCTGTATACTTGCGTTCAGTACAGATTAGCATTGCCTAGAAGGCAAATGGGGCGTAGCGCCCAAATCCATCTGACGGCCGGGTCCAGGCTCGTACCATCCGTGTAGGCCATGTCTGTCAGGGCCAACAACCTGCACAAATGGGCTCAGCCTATCCAGCTGTCCATCTTGCGTCGAGCGGAGGTGACGCTCGACCCCTTTCGTGGGGTCCCGACCCGTACTATTCAATTACGAGGCCGCCAGGGGGTCAAAATCCGGGGCCGCTGCCCCCTCGTCCGGCAGGACGGGCTTGGGGCATTCCGTCCACAGCTTCTCGCGGGCCTCCCCTTCCAGGGGACTGCGCGTCCAGTAGTGCACGAATAGTGCCAAGTGGTCGGGCAGTGACCATTCCGAGGGTCAGGGGTGTCAGATAGACCGAGGGTCAAACAGAGGCTCTCCGGCATCGTCTCCCAGTATCGCCGTGGGGGCCTCTGTCGCCGGCGTGTCTTCATCCTCCCAGCGCCAACCGGGACCCTCCCCACGGTCCACATCCCAATCGTCTCCTTCATCTGAGGGAGACAGGTCTGCCCGCCACTCCTCCAGCAGGCCAATGTAGGGGGGGTAAGGAGGCCATATCCCCTGCGCCCGACAGACGGGGCGCCTGGCCGGTGAGGTTCGATAACCTCGAACCATATCGCATCGCCGGAGCCTTGTCCGTCCGGGAGCGTGGTTCAGGGCCTTCACCCTTCCAATAGCGCATTTGCGCACTTGCCTGCTCTCTTACGTGAGAGTCTGACTCAGTCGAGTCGTCTGCCAAGCAGGGGGAATCTCTCGCACCCCTGTCCGGTCGTGATTGCGGGAGGGCCCTAGTCAGGGCTTTCTCCACAGTGGCGGGCACCGCCGCATTAATCAACGCCTGCAATGTCTGCTCCTGTGCAGAGGCCTCCATAATGTCCGAGATGATCGTAGGTGATACCTGGGGATATAGATAACAGGTATCCCTAGCAGGCAGTAGGGGCCGTACCCCTATAATTGGCAGAGGCAAGTAGTAACGCATGCAGGCTCAATAACAGGGGTCCAGGAATGGAGCCGCCAGGCCAGTAGCATGCGTAACATGGCACTGACAAAGCAGGCCAAATCATGGGGCACAGACAAAGCAGGCCAATCAAGGGGCACTGACAAAACAGGCCAATCATAAGGGCACAGACAAGGCTGGCCAGTATATGGGCACGGGTAGAACCGGCTCAGTGATAAATGGAGGCAGGAAAAGCTAATCCCAATAGGTGACACTCAGGTAAATCTTGATATAGGGCGTGCAGGGTAGAGATGTACCAGGTCCCCAGGTCAGGTCTAGACTAGTGCGGGGATAATGTCACCAAGCGGGTCCCACGTAGGAAACCTGCCGATGCCATGGGTAGACCAATCCTCAATTAGGCCAGGCAGTCTGTACAAAGAAAACGGGATAGGCACAGGATCCATGCACTGAGTGCGGCTGCAGTAGCAGAGTTTAAACGACATGCATGCTACTGCTACTTGCATAGAGACAGGGAGAACAGAAAAGAGCCTAGCCAACCCAGTATAGCAGAATATATAGGTTGCACAGATTGGGTGCATAAAGTAAAAACTGGATGATATAGAACAAAAAATAAAAAATATAGCCATATTACCGTTTATTATATAGAACTCAATTTTACAAAATAAAGTATTAGATGGTAGAGGCAGTGGTATCTAGAAGGCAGGAATAAATATGTTTAATCCCCTGCAGAAAGGGAAAACCTTCCAAAACATAAAGTAATCAGGGATTTGAAAAGAACAGTAATAATGCCACTAAGGAAACGGGCGGTCCTGCGCCTTTAAGTGCAGTGTGCACACGCGGCATGAATAGCCGAGAGCCGCGCACCCCCGAACCCGTACCATGCGGTCGCGGGGGAAAGGGCGCACAGGAGCCGAAGCTAAGCGGCAACAATGAGACCCCTGACCCCTCCCCACGCCGCCCGTGAAGAGACTGCTGAGCGGGGACGCGGGAGGGACAGGGGAGCAAGTAGAGGATTCCCGCCCGGCGTCGAAAGACGGCAGGCGGGAATCAACATGTGGGGCCACCAGAGTCTTTCTCCGTGGCCCCAACAGTCGGCACGGGAGGCGGTCAGGTGACCGCTTCCCGGCGACCGGCAAACAAGAAATAACAGGCAACGGGAAACTGAAGAATAAAGGGACAGATGGCAGAAAAGAGCCAGAATAGCAAAAACGAAATAGGAGAAAGTAGGGCAAAAGGACGGCAGGCAGCCAGAACTGCCAAGAGAAGGCACACAAACCCCAGAAAAGAAGAGGTAATAAAACGAAAAAACTGTAAAAACACACAGCATAAACACAGGAGGATAAGTAATAAACCACACAGCCACCCATATAAAAACAGGAGGCAGTGGTACTCTGACCTGTACTGTTCTGCGGAGCAGCAAAGAAAGAGGAAATGGTGGCTTAGGAGGAGCCTTATATAGATGCCTTATGTTTTTGTCTCTCTGTTAATGTGCTGCTGTGGAGTTCTAGTAAAGAGAGACTTAAGCAAAATATGAAGCCTCCTGTCATGCTATAAAATTAGAACTAACACAGTGACAGAGGATATTGATTGAGCGTACAATAAAAACTACAATGATAAAGTATTTATTAGTATGTAGGTAACGTAATTGTGACTATCTCATTGTACAGCACTGCGGAATTTGTTGGCGCTTCATAAAAAATATCTTCTTTTCCTAGTATGCTGACTATTGGATTTAAATGTAATGAAAAGAACTTGCCTTCTGTACATGATAATTCAACCTTATGAGGGTGTAAGACTTATGTAGTCTTAAAAATAAAACAAATGGTGGTGTCCTCAGACCAGTGATCATATTTAATAGGGCTCACAACAATTATTCATGTTTACTTATGTGTGGACTAAGCACATTGATTAGTTTTAGAATAAAGTATGTTAAACATGACTGATGTACTCAAAGATTTCTCCCCCTTTTGTAACACAGAATTATGATTATCAAATGTAATTATTAATTATCTGATTTTTAAACTACTTAACTACTTCATTCATTTTAATTCCCTACTTAAAAATCATCTTACAAGGGGTGGAGCAAGATCACCGATGAAATCAGACGCGTGAAACTTTACAAAGGGTGACTTGCGAAGACTACTTCAGGAAATCTCTGCTGACATTAAGGCCCACACAGTGTCTGAATTAGAAAAGCAGAATACAGGGCTCAAAGACAGCACTGAGGCTCTTGCCTCGTGTACCAGCCAGTCCGTAATCCACATATCAGGCCTCTTACTACACTCAAAGGCCCATAATCAAGACCTATCTGCAATTCAAGACTGAATAGTCCAGTTAGAATATGGTCTGGATGAGTTATACTACTGATCCTCCAGACATAATATAAGAATCTGGGGTTTGCTTGAATCCACCGCCCGGACGCTATCTTCTCTAATCTTATGAAAAATGTATTGTCTCTCCTGAGAGAGGCCCACTATGAGGAGCTTACCCTTAAAAGGACTAACCCTGCTACCCCCAGGGACATCATCGTCACATTATCTCCTTTTTTCCAAGGCCACCAAGTACATTTTTATCAGGACCTAGCAATATCTGCATTATAGAAACGTAGGGACCTTAAACCCCTTACTACTGCTCTAGCACATCACTGCTGGTGATATATGTGGGTTAAGCTAATAGTCAAGAGGGAAAACCAAACCTTCACCCTTCACCAGACCAACAAAATGTCTGATTTTGCAAGACATTTTACCTTGCTTCACCCACCTTCATCTACCACTGCCAAATCCCAGTGAGAACCTGCTTCAAAGTCTGAAGGAGAACCCCGTTTTCTTTTTTTTTTTTTGTAATTCTTTATTTTGCAATGACACAAAGCAAGACTTGCACGGTTTGGCTCATGCAAGAGCCCCATATTTCGTTGGGTTATGGTTACACAGTTTGCTGAAACATTAATACATGAGTCCAAAGAAGGGCAGCTCTCATTTGCGTACATGTGTCCTGTACCAAGTATCATCGTTTTAGGAACATAAAAACAAAACAAAACAAAACAAAACACGTGAGATTTTGCAATGACACAAAGCATGACTTGTATGGTGTGGCTCACGCAAGAGCCCCATATTTCGTTGGGTTGTGGTTACACCGTTTGCTGAAACATGGATACATGAGCTCAAAGAAAGGCAGCTCTCGTTTGCGTACATGTGTCCTGTACCAAGTATCATCATTTTAGGAATATAAAAACAAAACAAAACACGTGATATTTTGCAATGACACAAAGCAAGACTTGTATGGTTTGGCTCATGCAAGAGCCCCATATATCGTTGGGTTATGGTTACACAGTTTGCTGAAACATTAATACATGAGCCCAAAGTAGGGCAGCTCTCATTTGCGTGCTTGTGTCCTGTACCAAGTATCATCATTTTAGTAACATAAAAAACAAAACAAAACAAAACACATGAAAACAGAACATAACTTTGTAAAAGACCTGGGCCGGGGTACCGGTATTCCCAGACCCATGGAGGTCGAGTGGGATAGGGGGAAAAGGGGGGGGGGAGGGGTGCATCCTGGTCGTTAGTACGATCATAGCAGAAGACCAGTCTGGTTACGGAACCTATCTGTTTAGGTAGTCTTCCCATAGTTCCCATGTCTTGGCAAAAGCTTTTGTGGAGCCACGTACTCTGGCCATAAGGTCATCCATGAGATGACAGTCCTTGATTTTGGATATAACCGTGGATATTGGGGGAGGGTCTGGCTTTAACCATGTTTGGGCCAGGGCCCTTCTGGCTGCTAGGGTCATTTTGTTGAGCAGGCGTTGGTCCGACCTGGGCCAGTCATCTACAGGCCTGGCTAAGAGAAAGGTCCAAAGGTTTAATGCAATATGTCTGTCCATGACTTGAGAAATCAATGCTTGGATTGCCGTCCAGTAGGGTTTAATTATGGGGCAAGTCCACCACATGTGAACATATGTCCCTTTTTCTCCGCAATTGCGCCAGCAGAGGTCATTGGGTGTCTTTTTCATGTGGTATAGTTGCACCGGGGTGGTGTACCACCGGAGCATTGTTTTATAGGATTGTTCCTGTATTGTAACACATATTGAGGTTTTAGTATTTGCCTCCCATATATCCTGCCAGTCAGTGCCTTCTAAGGTCTCCCCTAAGTCAGATTCCCACTTATCAGTGTAGTAGAGTGTTCCCCATTCTTGGGTGGAGGAGCAGAGGTGGGAGTACACCTGTGAGATCATGCCCTGTTGGTATCGTTCTGTGTGACAGATCCTTTCAAAGAAGGTCTGTTTGGTTTTGGCGGCTCTTTTCACGGTCTCTAGGTTGGCGTAGTGTCGCAGTTGGATATACCGAAAAAAGTTGGCCGGGGTTAGGGTAGTTCTGGTTTGTAGGTCTGCAAAGGGGATTATCGTGTCTCCTACGTATAGGTGGTGGACCCTTTGGAGGCCCGCTCTTTCAAGGCCTTTAAAGTCCCAAGGTCGCATACCCGGGGTAAAGGCCCTGTTTCTTAATATAGGGGTGAGGGGGGAGGTGGTGGTTGTCAAACCGTATTTTATGGCCGTTTTGTCCCACAATTGAATAGAGTTAGTGATGGCTGGGCATGTTGTTCTTGGGAGTGCCCTGCCTTCCCTGGGTGTCCAAATGTAGAATTGCGGGAGATCTGATTGCATGAGTGCTGATTCGAGGTCCACCCACCTTCTGGTGTCTGGGGGGGGGGGGTGTGCCACATCTTTATTTGGGATAGTTGGGCTGCTAAGTAGTAGAAGTAGAGGTGGGGGAGTCCCAAGCCTCCTCTCGGCTTGGGGCGATAAAGTATGTTGCGGGCTACTCTGTGCCTTTTGTTTTGCCATATGAAGCGGTCTATAGTCCGCTGGAGTGGTATTAAGTCCTGTTTTGTGACTGGTATGGGCAGGGCTTGAAATAGAAATAGGATATGGGGTAGGACATTCATCTTGATCGAGTGGATCCTCCCTATCCACGATATTGGTTTATCCATCCATGTCTCCATGTCCGTAATGAGTTTGGCTATGAGCGGTGTGTAGTTTAGGCTGTATAGCATTGTAGGGTCTGCCGGTAGCTTTATACCGAGGTATGTAAGTGAGGTGGTCGAGATGCGAATGTGGTACTCTGATGCAATTTGGTGTATGGCCGATTGTGTAAGGTGTAATGGGAGGGCGCTGGATTTTTCCATGTTAACTTTGTATCCCGATAGCTCACTATACGTCTGGAGGAGAGGCAGTAGTGCTTGCATGGAGGGGATAGGGTTGGTTAAAGTGAGGAGTACATCGTCCGCGTACCCTGAGACCAGAAATTCCCGCTTTCCGATCGTGGCTCCTGTTATTTCGGGGTGTTCCCTGATTGCTTGGAGGAGGGGTTCGAGGGTGAGCGCAAATAGTAAAGGGGAAAGTGGGCAACCTTGTCGGGTGCCATTGCGTATGTCAAAGTGAGGGCTGTGTGCTCCTGTTATCATTATTTGTGCTGTGACGTTTGTATATAGTGCTCGTACTGCTGTAATGTATGGAGGGGGAATGTGTAGGTGGTCCAAGAGGGTGAACATGTAGGGCCAGTTCACGCGGTCAAACGCTTTTTCGGTGTCTAAGGAGAGGACTAAGGACGGTGTTTTGGCTGCGGTGAGTGTCCAGATAGTGTCTATGTTTCGCCTGGTGTTTTCGAATAGTTGCCTGTTGGGGATGAACCCTACCTGGTCTGCGTGGATTAGGTGTGTCAGGTATGGATTGAGTCGTGTGGCCAGTATTTTGGCTAGTATTTTGCTGTCGTGATTGATGAGTGATATTGGTCTATATGCCTCTGGTTGGGTGTGGTCCTTGTCTGGTTTGGGTAGGAGTATGATGTTGGCTTGTGTCATGTCCTTGGTGGGGGCTGCTCCGTTCATGAGGTCCCGGAATAGGGTTTCCATGTGAGGGAGCAGTTCCTCTCTAAAGGTTTTGTAGTAGCTTCCCTCATAGCCGTCTGGGCCCGGGGCTTTGTTGCTTTTTAGGGAGGATATGGCTAGGTTAATTTCGTCTGAGGTGATCGGTGTCGAAAGTTCTGCAATAGCTGTCGTATGAAGCTTAGGGAGGTTTAGCTTTGTTAGGAAGTTTGAGGTATCCTGATGGGGGCCTATGTCAGCACGGTCCCTTGTTGTGGGTTGGTTGTATAGTGCTTTGTAAAAGGATGTGAAGGTTTGCGCTATCTCTGATGGTGAGGTTTTCAGCTTTCCGTCTGGGGCTCGTATGGATGTGATGTGGGAGCGTTGTGATCTGGGTCGTAGCATGCGGGCGAGGAGTGTGTCCATCTTATTAGATTTGTCATAGTATGTCCTTTTGGTCCAGGTCAGTGCGCGGGCTGTGTCGTCCAGCAATAGTTGTCTGATGGTCCTGCGAGTGTCTAGCAGGTGTTGCAACGTTTGCGGGTCTGGGTCTGTTTTATGTCGTTGTTCTGCTGTGCGTAGGGCGTCTAGTAATTGTGTAAGTCGTTGGGTTTTTAGTTTCTTTTTGTGTGTCGCAATTTTGATGAGATGGCCGCGAATTACGGCTTTGTGGGCGGCCCACACCGTTGCGATTGGGACATCTGGAGTCAGGTTGTCTGTGAACTATGTATTTATCTGTTGTGTAATGTCGTCTACGACTTGTTGGTCTTTTAAAAGGGAATCTCGTTTTTTGGGGTCTTTGCGAATCCGGTGTGGTTGGTGAGGAACAGGTCAATGCGGGAGTAAGTGTCATGGGGAGGTGAGTAGTATGTGTAGTCTTTGCAGCTAGGGTGTTGCGCCCTCCATGCGTCAATGAGTTTTGTTTTCTGGAGGAAGTGGTGTAGGTGTTTGTCTTGTGTACCCATATCGTGGGATCTCAGGAGTCCCGGGCGTGCGCTTCGGTCAATGGCTGGTGCTGGTGTGGCGTTCATGTCGCCTCCTAAGATTAGGATTCCTGTTGGCAAGGATAAAACCGCGTCTGACAGATTATTCCAAAATTGCAACGATGGGCTGTTGGGAGCATATACATTGATTAAGTGGATGGGCTGTGCGTGTATGTGCCCCGTTGCAATGGTGAACCTACCCTCTGGGTCTATAGTTGTTTGTGTGAGCTGTATTGGGCACCTTTTGTGGATTAGAATCGCCACTCCATTTCGTTTTTGAAAGGCACGAGCCTCAGCGGCTACCTGGTATATGTGGTCCCTGAGAGAGACCTGTGTGGATCTGGGTAGGTGTGTCTCTTGGATGAATGCGACATCCGGGCTTAGTCTTTTTAGTTCCCTAAACAGCGTACACCTCTTGCGAGGCGCGTTGAGGCCCTTGACGTTGAGGGAGGATATCTTCTTGGCCATGTTAGTGGTGTGAAGCTGTCATCTGGTGAGGTGTTAGTGGCAGGGAAGGGTCTTGGGCTAGATCTGCTCCCACCCCTGCTCCCTGGTTCTGAGCTGGTGTTAACACTGTTGATCGGTAAAAGGTCGTTAGGTCGATGGTTGACCAGGATGCTGGGTAGGTGGGGTTTGGATGAAATATCTTGGTAGGTGGGTATAGGCAGAGAGGAAGGGGGGAGGAGAAGGGGGTGGGAAGAGTGGAAGGTGAATCGCCTGGTCTTAATTCTTGCCAGGCTACTGGGGGGTACTTGAGCCCTAGTCTCCGGTCGGGATTCTGCCGACGTGGGGGTTAGGGACATGAACCTCGTCACAAAGGATATATCCCCGTTACCATTGATATTTCATTTGGTCTTGAGTTTGATGCGGCCAAGAACTGCCGTGGCAAAGCTCAGGTTGGCAATATTGTGCCGCTTGAGGTGGTTGTTCACGAGTCATGGGTAGGGGGGTAGGGAAGGGGAGGACTCTGTGAACTAGTCATGCGGATTTTTTATTTTTTGCGAGTGGGAGTGTGAAGATTGGATAGTAGGACGGGGTGGCAACGAGAGGATCCCATCGTGGAACCATATGTCTAAGCAGAGCAGATAAGCCATTATGCCCGCTAAAGAGACGCCAGCTTGGGTGTCAGCGTTCTCGACTCTATATTTACTTTCCGGCTACCCTGTGACCGCCATATGTTCCTTTTTGAGTATCATCGTTTGTATAGTGCTTACTCATATTTGGATATATTTTTCTTTTTTTGTATGCTTTTTTTTTTGTTTTTGTTTTTTTTTTTTTTGTTGTTTTTCTTTTTTTTTTAAATGCTAATAAGAGTAATTTGTATTTTTTTTTTTTTTTTGGGGGGTGGCGGTGGGGGGGCGGGTCTGCCTGCTACTAGATTGGGGTGGGTGGTGGAAGGGTCGGTTCATTGGGCGTGAGCGGTGGTCTGCGTGATACAGGTAGAGGTGTAGTTTGGTAGCGTAGACATGTATTAATACAAGACATATTTGGACAATATATATTTGGTTATACAAAACGTTCGTTCATTCCGCAAAATAGTGCGGTATTGTCCGGGTGGATCTGTTGTGAAAACAAGTGTCCGGTCCTCCGATCTCCTGCCTCTTTGCACTCGGTCATGTTGTCAAGCTAGAAGGTCGGGTCTTATGTAGTTATGTTGCTATATGATCCGCTAGGTCTTGTGCATGTGTTTTTTATGTACTTAATTATTTTTTTTTTTTTTACATTGCCTGAACGAAGTCGTACCAGAATAGTAAGGTAGCGTATTAGGCCTTAACTAAAGGCTTGCTCACGCTAAATAGGGTTTGCGTTGGTAGGAGCATGTATGTCTGAAGTGCTGTGTGTGTCTAGCGGTCTTATCTAGGTGTGTGGTCAGTGGTGTCTGGTATCAGGTGCATCATATAACGTTATACATTACAGTTCCGGTATGAGGCCAATCAGTCCGGTCTTGAGGGGTGACAACTTCTTCTTGATCCAGCAACCGGGTCGTGAAGGTCTGTCGACGTCCGCTGTGCTGCTGAATTGTGCTGCTGGGCTGCTGAGCTGTGCTGCTGCGCTGTCCGTTGGTTAGCCCCCCGACTCCCATCGCACTGAGAGGGTGCCGCAGTGGACTGCTGTGGTAATCGCATGGTGGGTTGGAGGAATGGGGGATTCTGCAGTAGGTGTCCCAAGAAAGATCTCTGGGGTGGTGGGTAGTTGAAGCGTCGGAGCAAATGTTAATTGGGGCTGCTCTTTCTCTCGTTGCCGGTTGTCTGTGAGGTGTGGAGAAGAGTGTCTTGCTGGGTCGCAAAGGGTCCATGGCAGAGTCTGCGTTTATGGAGTCCAATGAAAGGGTGAGTGCACGACTAGTTTGGAAGTAAGTTCGTGGAATAGGGAGGTCGCAGGATTGCGGGCGGGGATGTCTTACTCGGCCGCTTCATACCAGTCTCGAGGCAGTGCTTGCAGGGCCGGGAGCGCAGAGGTGGGCAGAGTGATGTTGTTGGGTGGTATAATGCCCAGGCTTCATAGAAAGGGGGTTGGATTTGCCCCTGGTAAGAGGACGTGGGGTCTGCCTTGTTTGAATACTTGCAATTTAAAGGGATGACCCCACGCATACCTCACTGCGTTAGCCCTTAATAAATCCGTGACCGGCCGCCAGTCTCTCCTGCGTTGGAGGGTGAGCGGAGTTAGGTCCTGATATAAAGCCAGTTCCGCATTGTTATGTTTCACCGGGATCTCCCGGGCCCGTCGCAGCACCGCCTCCTTAGTTTGGTAATGGAGGAAGCGCACGACGACATCCCTGGGCCTCGTGTTATCCTCTCTTCGGGTGCGTAGGGCCCTATGCGCCCTGTCGATGTGCCAGTGCTCGTCCGGGATGTCTGGAAACAGAGGTCGGAGGTTTGCAAGGATGGTGGCTGACAACGGGCCTTCATCTGCTTGTTCGGGGAGGCCACGTATGCGCACATTGTTGCGGCGTGAGCGGTTTGCTAGATCGTCTAGTGCTGCTTCTGAAGCCTCCAGCCGTGTGGTAAGACGGTTGATGTGGTCTGTGGCCAAGTTGTGAGCTGCCACAGTGGATTCAACTCGTTGCTCTAGTTCAGCGGTCCGGGCCCCTAGTGTGTGGATCTCGGCCATTACCGCTTTAGAGCTGCGTTCGATTTCTCGGGCAAGGAAAGTTTTCATTGCAGCCATCTCAGCTATAATGTGGGCCGTTTCCGATGTTGGGGTACGCTGTAGTTGGTCGGGCTCGCTGTCCGTTGGTGAGGCTGAGGCCCTCGGGCTGGTCCGGCCGCCATCTTGGCGGGTTTGCCGCGAGGCCGCGAAAAGATCTTTCACCGTGGCCATCCCGTCTGCCTGTTTTTTAGCCTGTTTGCGAGGCGTGCGTTTGTCCATGGTGTTTGTGGAGTAGGGTGGGTAGGGTAATGTACCCAAATTCGTGTTGTTTTCTGCCGTTATAAGCTTTCTGTAACGGTTAGTGAGGAGTGCTAGACAGATGCGTCCAGCTTGGTTCCCGGTCAAGCCACGCCTCACAGGAGAACCCCCTTTTCACCTAGCTAGAACTCAAGGAAAAGGCCCCCTCTTACTACTAAATTACTATCCCAATTGGCTACTTGAATATGACCTCACAGGATCCGATTATCCATTCTAGGTATGGCTGTTCTTGACCTAAACTTGGTTAATGTAATATATATTTTACCTTACAATGATGAGTGGTTCACCATCTTATTGCTTGGAATATTTTCAGTATTTGTTTTTAAGATTTGTTCCACTTGTTGATGACCTACTGGCCATGAATTTTCATGTCCCCTATGCGCTAATTCTCCTTGTCCCTCCAGTGTTTCATGATCAGGAAAGATTCCTGTCCGCTTTATGATAAATTGCTTTTATGATGAGTCTCTCTTAATTGGCATGGGTCACGTGGGTCATAGACCCGTACAGGGTATATGGTCCCCCTGGTTATTACAGTTCCTGATGTTAATTACATTACTATGTGTAGATACAAATATCCATCTCACTATCTATCCTAGCTGTTCATATAAGGGTTAATTTAAACTTGGAATTGTATCTTTGATTCTAGGAAGAATTTATCTAATATCATTTACAAGAATGACCATAATGATTGTGAAATGTTCTTGTTAATTGTCCAAGATTTTGGTATTAGTAAATTTCTGTTTTTTATCAAATATACTTGCGTTATATAACTTGGGATATAACGAGAAACAGCTGCTTATAACTTGTGCAAAATAATCTACGTCATTGTCACGCCTTTATGCTCGTACCCATGAAAACGGGGTATAAATATAACTGACGTATGAATAAAATTTGAATTGGTTATTGAACACGTCTCTGCTTTTCATTTCCAATTTCCAGAGCTCTGATATTTAGAGTTGGCAAACATCCATCAAAGGGCCCGGGCTGATTTTATCCCCAACACTATGATGCTTAAGTGTATAATGATCAGTACAATGCTTACACTCGCCAAATGCAAGCTCAGGTGGGAGGGATGGGATCACTGTGTGTTCTCATTTCCTTTACACATATTTCTCACTGCAATATTGCCTAAGGATTTTTTTCTTTCCCTATTCATTGGTCTATCCCTCCATATTCTAGACCAGCACTCTGTACTTATTAGACCTGGCATCCACACTTTTATTTTGGTACCAGGAAAGGGACTCCGAATCAAGAACTGAAACCTGCATATTCAGGCTTGTGCAAGCTGGTTATTGGAGATTCTGGCATTAGGCTTGGAGATCAGGACTTTGACTGATTATCCAATCCGCTTCAATTCAGCTGAATTGCAATTCAGACCAAAAGGAATCTCCAAATCTTAAAGTTAATTTCTTGATGAAAGCTATACCATAGTTCTATTTAATATCAACGGTTCTGGTTTACCTGGCCTCCTTCCAACAAAAACAGTTATTCTACAACTAAACAATCCTGTATTCTCTTATGTACATGCAAGCTCTAATCACTTCTAACCACACCCTTCAATGGAAAAATTCATATCATAAAATATATGATGTAAAGATGTAAAAGCCAGGAAATTGGATAAAAAAGCTAACATTATTTTGGTCCTTCACTTGACGCATTTGCCCCGGGTTTGGGTTTTATCAAAAGTGTGCACACTTTTGATAAATCGAAAACCCGTGTGAAACACGTCAAGTGAAGGACTGTAAGCTCCATTTTAAGTTTTACATTGTTTTTGAGAAATAAAGTTAGCTTTTTTATCCAATTTCCTGGCTTTTACATCTTTCCTGGTGCTGCTGGATTCCTGTTATATCCACATATCCCTTGGTAGGGATTATACCACCACAAGTTATCACCACCAGAACAAGTCATTGCTCTGGACACTGTAAGTATATCTACATTTTTATTCCAATTATGGTATTGATACTGTTCCATTGGATTTTGTATTGTGTCTTTCTCTCCATATATGGTTGCTGAGTTGGACATCCCAACATCAACATATCCTAAGACGGGAGTTGTACCGTCCAGGCGCTATACGGCAGAGCTCTAAGCAGCTCTGCAAAGTGTGAGTTTGCCTTTCATCTAGAATTCTATACATTTCAGCATCTATTAACTATAGCATATTGCACTATTATTTTGCTGTTTTTTGTCTCCTTTGGTGTTGTACATGCTGTATTAACCAAGATCAACATGTATGTATGATTTATCTAATTTGCACTTGTAATATCCTTTTTGGCACGGTTTACCACCCTTCCTATTCCAAATTTCTGTTCACTTTAGCTGGTATTGGGAAACCCTGCTGGTTCACTGCTGCCTCACATATCTTTTGGTATCATATTGAGTGCCTAACCCTTTCTTGATTTTATCTAAACGTAGCATAATATCTGTCACCTTTAAAGACAGACAGATAAGAACAATGTTTGTTTGATACCTTTGCTTACATTAGTATTTAAACAGGAAAGCATTAAATCAGCATGTCATGTTCATAGCTCCTTTTATCCATTGAAGTTTTTAGTTTTTTTATGTACTATATTATTTTAACTTTTTCAATAAATAACATATCTCTTAGGATATAATAACCTTGAATTTATAGCTGCAAAATGACATAAATAAATGTAACATATAGTTCCACAAATATTGAGCCTGAAGGTCCAAAGTTTAAATTTGGGATCTGAGGAAACACTAAGCATAATAAACTGACCCATTGCATGAGTAGCAATGTCACAGCCAAAAGAAAATGCAGATTAAGTTATGATAAATCTAATTTCTCATGCAATTTAAGATGTAAATGAATTATCTCCTATATAATCATGTGCTTGTCTTCGTTATTACACATTCATAAATAGTCACCTAGGAGTGTGCAAGGGATGTGTCCAGGCCACAACTTAATATTAGGTAATATTAATTCAAAAACTAAAGTCCAAAATGAAGTAATGTTTATGTTGTATTTATCTCTTTGTGAACACTGTAATGCAAAGTGCTGCACACACCTTTTGGTTGCTCAAAAGTAATAATTGTTTGGAATATTAGTAGATAGATCACAATAAACCCAGCCTTTTCTCACCTTTTTATATTATTTCGCCTTCTTAGAATCATAAACCCCTTATGCTATTTGTCATCAATCCCAAATTTCTTCCCTAAAGGGATGAAAAGATGGACCATCTGTTTGAATCTGGATCAGAGTGACTCTATTCCGTTTTTTTAAAATGGAAACATTGAACATATGGAGAATGTGTTCAAAGGAAACTAATCCATTATTGAGGAGCTAAATGTTTCATGTGTATTACGAGGAGGGCTTTTCATGCCCTAAATAATTTTGTGAGGGTATGAACACGTATCCATCAGCCATAATTGTCCCCTTGAGATTGTTTTAACAGCAGGCTATTTTAATGTATTTTATTTTCCCTTGTGCAATAAAAAGTACATTGACAACACTTTATCTTTATTTGTAGTTTATTCAATCTGCAAAGGATGCTGCTGTATAATTCCTTTATACCTTGATAGTCAATTTGCTAAATCAGATTTTCTAACGCATTATGTCAACTAACACCTTTTATAAAGGATTGTCAAGAAACCACAATAAAAATACTGGGTAATTAAGGCCACACAGTCCAGAAGTGAACAAATTCACTATCAGGTAGAAATGTAAAAATAAATAATGATTTGGAATATTATCCAGCCCAGTTATAGTCACAACTTGGCTATTCTAGCCTTAGTTTTGGTGAAAACACTCTATAAACACTATATTTGCTGTAACTTGAAGAAGAAAAAAGCAGTTATCCAATCACAATTTTTTTTAAGCTGTCAGCTGGAGCAGTGTTAAAAATAATGAAGCATTAGATTCTAAATCCCTTAAAGGGACACTATAGTCACCTGAACAACTTTAGCTTAATAAAGAAGTTTTAGTGTATAGATCAGGCTTACCCAAACTCTGGCCCTTCAGATGTTGCTGAACTACAACTCCCACGACTATGAATGAACTAGATGGACTGAGAATCATGGTAGTTGTAGTTCAGCAACATCTGGAGGGCCGGAGTTTGGGGAAGCCTGGTATAGATCATGCTTCTCAGGTTTTACTGCTCAATTTACTGTCATTTAGGAGTTAAATCACTTTGTGTCTGTTTATGCAGCGCTTGTCACACCTCCCCTGGGTCTAATTGACACAGCCTGCATGAAAAAACAAAAACTGGTTTCAATTTCAATCAGATGTAATTTACCTTAAACAATTGCATCTCTTTCTCTGTAATTTGAACTTTAATCACATACAGGGGGTTCTTGCAGGGTCTAGCAAGCTATTAACATAGCAGGGGATAAGACAATCTAAATTAAACAGAACTTGCAATAAAAGAAGGATAAACTTTAGATGACTCTTTACAGGAAGTGTTTAGGAAGGCTGTGGAAGTCACATGCAGGGAGGTGTTACTAGGGTTCATAAACAAAGTGATTTAACTCCTAAATGGCAGAGAATTGAGCAGTGAGACTACAGGGGCATGTCCACCAAAACTGCTTCATTAAGCTAAAGTTGTTTTTGGTGACTATAGTGTCCCTTTAAAATCTAGGAATGAGGGGTCTCCCTGAAACCTCCCTAAGGACCTCTGGTTTAAGGGACACTATAGTCACCAGAACAACTACAGCTTAATGTAGTTGTTCTGGTGAGTAGAATAGCTCCCTTCAGGCATTGTCATGTAAACACTGCCTTTTCAGAGACACCTTCAAGTGGCCAACCCTTAGATGGCCACTGGTGGGGCTTTCTGGCTCAGGGCTGCACAATAAGCAGCCCTGCCGCTCAGCGTACCCACGCTCTGCATGGGGATGCTGAATTTTCCTTATAGAGATGCATTGTTTCAAGGTCTTTCATTTAGAATAGGGGCAGCTTCGGTCTCCATCTACACTGACACTCCAGTGCATATTATTAAAAGATTGGGCAGATGGAATAATAATGTATAATAAACACAGGTTACTGGCTATGGGGGGATAATGTATAATAAACACAGGTTACTGGCTATGGGGGGATAATGTATAATAAACACAGGTTACTGGCTATGGAGGGATAATGTATAATAAACACAGGTTACTGGCTATGGGAGGGATAATGTATAATAAACACAGGTTACTGGCTATGGGAGGATAATGTATAATAAGCACAGGTTACTGGCTATGGAGGGATAATGTATAATAAACACAGGTTACTGGCTATGGGAGGATCATGTATAGTAAACACAGGTTACTGGCTATGGGAGGGATAATGTATAATAAACACAGGTTACTGGCTATGGGAGGGATAATGTATAATAAGCACAGGTTACTGGCTATGGGAGGATAATGTATAATAAACACAGGTTACTGGCTATGGGGGGATAAGGTATAATAAGCACAGGTTACTGGCTATGGGAGGATAATGTATAATAAACACAGGTTACTGGCTATGGGAGGGATAATGTATAATAAACACAGGTTACTAACTATGGAGGGATAATGTATAATAAACACAGGTTAATGGCTATGGGAGGGATAATGTATAATAAACACAGGTTACTGGCTATGGGAGGGATAATGTATAATAAGCACAGGTTACTGGCTATGGGGGGGATAAGGCATAATAAGCACAGGTTACTGGCTATAGGAGGATAATGTATAATAAACACAGGTTACTGGCTATGGGAGGATAATGTATAATAAACACAGGTTACTGGCTATGGGGGGATAAGGCATAATAAGCACAGGTCACTGGCTATGGGAGGGATAATGTATAATAAACACAGATTATTGGCTATGGGGGGATAATGTATAATAAACACAGGTTACTGGCTATGGGAGGGATAATGTATAATAAACACAGGTTACTGGCTATGGGGGATAATGTATAATAAACACAGGTTACTGGTTTTGGGAGGGATAATGTATAATAAACACAGGTTACTGGCTATGGGAGGGATAATGTATAATAAACACAGGTTACTGGCTATGGGGGGTAATGTATAATAAACAAAGGTAACTGGCTATGGGGGGATAATGTATAATAATCACAGGTTACTGGCTATGGAGGGATAATGTATAATAAACACAGGTTACTGGCTATGGGAGGATAATGTATAATAAGCACAGGTTACTGGCTATGGAGGGATAATGTATAATAAACACAGGTTACTGGCTATGGGAGGATCATGTATAGTAAACACAGGTTACTGGCTATGGGGGGGGATAATGTATAATAAACACAGGTTAATGGCTATGGGAGGGATAATGTATAATAAACACAGGTTACTGGCTATGGGAGGGATAATGTATAATAAGCACAGGTTACTGGCTATGGGAGGATAATGTATAATAAACACAGGTTACTGGCTATGGGGGATAATGTATAATAAACACAGGTTACTGGTTTTGGGAGGGATAATGTATAATAAACACAGGTTACTGGCTATGGGAGGGATAATGTATAATAAACACAGGTTACTGGCTATGGGGGGTAATGTATAATAAACAAAGGTAACTGGCTATGGGGGGATAATGTATAATAATCACAGGTTACTGGCTATGGAGGGATAATGTATAATAAACACAGGTTACTGGCTATGGGAGGATAATGTATAATAAGCACAGGTTACTGGCTATGGAGGGATAATGTATAATAAACACAGGTTACTGGCTATGGGAGGATCATGTATAGTAAACACAGGTTACTGGCTATGGGGGGGGGATAATGTATAATAAACACAGGTTAATGGCTATGGGAGGGATAATGTATAATAAACACAGGTTACTGGCTATGGGAGGGATAATGTATAATAAGCACAGGTTACTGGCTATGGGAGGATAATGTATAATAAACACAGGTTACTGGCTATGGGGGGATAAGGTATAATAAGCACAGGTTACTGGCTATGGGAGGATAATGTATAATAAACACAGGTTACTGGCTATGGGAGGGATAATGTATAATAAACACAGGTTACTAACTATGGAGGGATAATGTATAATAAACACAGGTTAATGGCTATGGGAGGGATAATGTATAATAAACACAGGTTACTGGCTATGGGAGGGATAATGTATAATAAGCACAGGTTACTGGCTATGGGGGGGATAAGGCATAATAAGCACAGGTTACTGGCTATAGGAGGATAATGTATAATAAACACAGTTTACTGGCTATGGGAGGATAATGTATAATAAACACAGGTTACTGGCTATGGGGGATATGGCATAATAAGCACAGGTCACTGGCTATGGGAGGGATAATGTATAATAAACACAGGTTACTGGCTATGGGGGGATAATGTATAATAAACACAGGTTACTGGCTATGGGAGGGATAATGTATAATAAACACAGGTTACTGGCTATGGGGGATAATGTATAATAAACACAGGTTACTGGTTTTGGGAGGGATAATGTATAATAAACACAGGTTACTGGCTATGGGAGGGATAATGTATAATAAACACAGGTTACTGGCTATGGGGGGGTAATGTATAATAAACAAAGGTTACTGGCTATGGAGGGATAATGTATAATAATCACAGGTTACTGGCTATGGAGGGATAATGTATAATAAACACAGGTTACTGGCTATGGGAGGATAAAGTATAATAAACACAGGTTACTGGCTATGGGGGGTAATGTATAATAAACACAGGTTACTGGCTATGGGGGGATAATGTATAATAAACACAGGTTACTAGCTATGGGAGGGTTAATGTATAATAAACACAGGTTACTGGCTATGGGAGGGATAATGTATAATAAACACAGGTTACTGGCTATGGGAGGGATAATGTATAATAAGCACAGGTTACTGGCTATGGGAGGATAATGTATAATAAACACAGGCTACTGGCTATGGGGGGGATAAGGCATAATAAGCACAGGTTACTGGCTATAGGAGGATAATGTATAATAAACACATGTTACTGGCTATGGGAGGGATAATGTATAATAAACACAGGTTACTGGCTATGGGAGGGATAATGTATAATAAACACAGGTTACTGGCTATGGGGGATAATGTATAATAAACACAGGTTACTGGTTTTGGGAGGGATAATGTATAATAAACACAGGTTACTGGCTATGGGAGGGATAATGTATAATAAACACAGGTTACTGGCTATGGGGGGGGGGTAATGTATAATAAACAAAGGTTACTGGCTATGGAGGGATAATGTATAATAATCACAGGTTACTGGCTATGGAGGGATAATGTATAATAAACACAGGTTACTGGCTATGGGAGGATAAAGTATAATAAACACAGGTTACTGGCTATGGGGGGTAATGTATAATAAACACAGGTTACTGGCTATGGGGGGATAATGTATAATAAACACAGGTTACTAGCTATGGGAGGGTTAATGTATAATAAACACAGGTTACTGGCTATGGGAGGGATAATGTATAATAAACACAGGTTACTGGCTATGGGAGGGATAATGTATAATAAACACAGGTTACTGGCTATGGGAGGATAAAGTATAATAAACACAGGTTACTGGCTATGGGGGGTAATGTATAATAAACACAGGTTACTGGCTATGGGGGGATAATGTATAATAAACACAGGTTACTAGCTATGGGGGGTAATGTATAATAAACACAGGTTACTGGCTATGGGGGGATAATGTATAATAAACACAGGTTACTAGCTATGGGAGGGTTAATGTATAATAAACACAGGTTACTGGCTATGGGAGGGATAATGTATAATAAACACAGGTTACTGGCTATGGGAGGGATAATGTATAATAAGCACAGGTTACTGGCTATGGGAGGATAATGTATAATAAACACAGGCTACTGGCTATGGGGGGGATAAGGCATAATAAGCACAGGTTACTGGCTATAGGGGGATAATGTATAATAAACACAGGTTACTGGCTATGGGAGGGATAATGTATAATAAGCACAGGTTACTGGCTATGGGAGGATAATGTATAATAAACACAGGTTACTGGCTATGGGGGATAAGGCATAATAAGCACAGGTTACTGGCTATGGGAGGGATAATGTATAATAAACACAGGTTACTGGCTATGGGAGGGATAATGTATAATAAACACAGGTTACTGGCTATGGGGGATAATGTATAATAAACACAGGTTACTGGTTTTGGGAGGGATAACGTATAATAAACACAGGTTACTGGCTATAGGGGGGGTTATGTATAATAAACACAGGTTACTGGCTGTGGAGGGAAAATGTATAATAAACACAGGTTACTGGCTATGGGAGGATAATGTATAATAAACACAGGTTACTGGCTATGGGGGGTAATGTATAATAAACACAGGTTACTGGCTATGGAGGGACAATGTATAATAAACACAGGTTACTGGCTATGGAGGGACAATGTATAATAAACACAGGTTACTGGCTGTGGGAGGGATAATGTATAATAAACACAGGTTACTTGCTATGGGGGATAATGTATAGTAAACACAGGTTACTGGCTATGGGGAGGATAATGTATAATAAACACAGGTTACTGGCTATGGGGGGATAATGTATAATAAACACAGGTTACTAGCTATGGGAGGGTTAATGTATAATAAACACAGGTTACTGGCTATGGGGAGGATAATGTATAATAAACACAGGTTACTGGCTATGGGGGATAATGTATAATAAACACATGTTACTGGTTGTGGGGGGATAATGTATATTAAACACAGGTTACTGGCTATGGGGGGATAATGTATAATAAACACGGGTTACTGGCTATGGGGGGATAATGTATAATAAACACAGGTTACTAGCTATGGGAGGGATAATGTATAATAAACACAGGTTACTGGCTATGGGGAGGATAATGTATAATAAACACAGGTTACTGGCTATGGGGGGTAATGTATAATAAACACATGTTACTGGTTGTGGGGGGCTAATGCATAATAAACACAGGTTACTGGTTGTGGGGGGATAATGTATAATAAACACAGGTTACTGGCTATGGGAGGGATAATGTATAATAAACACAGGTTACTGGCCATGGGAGGATAATGTATAATAAACAAAGGTTACTGGCTATGGGGGGGTAATGTATTATAAGCACAGGCTACTGGCTATGGGAGGATAATGTATAATAAACACAGGTTACTGGCTATGGGAGGGATAATGTATAATAAACACAGGTTATTGGCTATGGGGGGATAATGTATAATAAACACAGGATACTGGCTATGGAGGGATAATGTATAATAAACACAGGTTACTGGCTATGGGGGGATAATGTATAATAAACACAGGTTACTGGCTATGGGAGGGATAATGTATAATAAACACAGGTTACAGACTCAACCTGTCCAAAAAAGATACTTTATAAGTGAATACACAGCCTCAGTAGATGCCATTTACACTCTCTATGTATATGTTGGTATAAAAAACACTACAGTATGTATCCACTATATTCTCTATGTATTAGTTAGGGAGAAAACACAGCCACAGTATATGTGAATGATATTGAAACACAGCCTCAATTTATGAGTCCAATGTAATCTATGTGTATGAGTTGTATGTGAAGACAACTTAAGTATATACATCTAACACAAGCTCTGTAAATAGGTCACTGTTAGTCACAGCTTCAGCATATGTGAGTGATATAATCTGTGAATGAAGTGCTTGTAAAAACACAGTCTCAATTTATCTGACTCATAATTGTATAATATGCGCTGGTGTGGAGACTATATATAGCAGATGTATTCTATGTATGATGTACCTGTGAAACACAACCTCCGTATATGTGACTGATATCCAGGGCCGGACTGGGAATGAAAAGCAGCCCTGGAAAAAAATTCCATACCAGCCCCGTAATGCATCGCGCCAGCATAGTGCGCAGATATGGAAGCGGGAAAAAAACTGAAAACTAGCACTCAAACATGAAAGAAATCGTTTGTGCATGGAGGGGTGCTGTGTGCGTGAAGGGGTGCTGTGTGCGTAAAGAGGTGCTGTGTGCGTGAAGGGGTGCTGTGTGCGTGAAGGGGTGCTGTGTGCGTGAAGGGGTGCTTTTTATGTGTGGAGGGGTTCTGCGTGCATGAAGGAGTTCTGTGTGCGTGAAGGTGTGAAGGTGTTCTGTGTGTGGGGGGGGTTCTGTGTGTGTGGAGGGGTGCTGTTGGTGGGGGGGAGGAGTGTAGTGTGTGTATGGGGGGTTATAGCATTGATATATTTATATAAAAAAAACTTTTTTTAATCCCCTCCCCCTTTACCTTTGGTCAGGGTCCAGGGGAGAGGGGGAACTTTTCAATCCCTGGTGGTCCAGTGGTGGTGCGTGCTGTTCAGCCTGCAGCTCCTCTGGCTGCAGGCTGACTTCGCTCTTCTCCCGCGAGAACGGCAGGCAGGTCGGAGCGTTGCCATGGTAACGCACGGCAACGCTCCAACCTGCCTGCTCGTGGGAGGAGCGTTCTCGCTTGCAGGTTCCTGTCAGACCGGGTAGGGGAACAGAAGCTCCCCTACCCAGTGGCATACACATGACCTATGGGGCCCCGGTGCGAAAATTGATCCCTGGGCCCCCCCCCGCATGCTTACTCTGCGCAGGCCGGGGCCGCAACACATGGCGGCGGGCACCTGGTATGTACACCAGTGCATGCAGATGCACACACACTTAACCCCTTAAGGACCAAACTTCTGTAATAAAATGGAATCATGACATGTCCTTAAGGGGTTAAAGGACCACTACAGACACCCAGATCACATCAGCTCAATGAAGTGGTATGGGTGTCAGGTCCCTCTAGTTTTAACCCTGCAGCTAAAAGCATAGCAGTTTCAGAGAAACTGCTATGTTTCACTGAGGGTTAATCCAGCCTCTAGCGGCTGTCTCACTGACAGCCGCTAGAGGAGCTTCCGCGATTCTAAGACACTGAACGTCCATAGGAAAGCATTGAGTAATGCTTTCCTATGGGCGGTTTGAATGCGCGCACGGCTCTTGCCGTGCATGCGCATTCGGAGCTGAGCGGCGGAGGGATCCCCAGCGCCAAGGGAGTCCGGCGCTGGAGAAAGGTAAGTGCTGAAGACACACACACACTCTCACGAACAGACGCATACACACTAGCTAACAGACACACACATTTACTGACAGAGACACACTCAGCGACAGACATACATACACACTCACTTACAAAACATACACTCTCACTGACAAACACACACTCACTAACAGACATCAAACAGACTCACTAACACACACACTCAGTAACAGACTCACTGACACTCACTAGCAGACACACACTCACTGACACTAACACTAACACTAACACTCATAGTAACACTCACAGTAACACTAACACACACAGTAACACACACACTAACACTCACAGTAACACTAACACACTAACACTCACAGTAACACTAACACACTAACACTCACAGTAACACACACACACGCACTAACATTCAGAGTAACACTAACACACACACACTAACACTCACAGTAACACTAACACACACACACTAACACTCACAGTAACACTCACAGTAACACTAACACACACTAACACTCACAGTAACACTAACACACACACTAACACTCACAGTAACACTAACACACACACACACACACACACTAACACTCACAATAACACTAAAACTCACAGTAACACTAACACACACACTAACACACACACACACTAACACTCACAGTAACACTAACACACACACACACACTAACACATTTTTTGTTTAATTTAATCCCCCCAGCCTCCTTACCTTTTGGAGTGCTGAGGGCATTCCCTGGGGTCCAGTGGTGCTGCTGGGCTCCAGGGGGGCCAGTCACCCGGCGGGCAGGCAGGCTGGCCGGTGCGCGAGGGAGCACTCTCCCCTGAGTGCTTCCTCTTCGGCTCCCTCGCGCGCTGCGTACTGATACCGGCGCCGGAAGATGACGTCATCTTCCGGCTCCGGTATCAGTGCGGTGCGCGAGGGAGCTGAAGAGGAAGCACTCATTGGAGAGTGCTCCCTCGCGCACCGGCCAGCCTGCCTGCCCGCCGGGTGTAAGCAGGGCCAGCCTCGGGGGCCCCCCAGGAGAAGAGGCTGGCCCAGTGCCACTGCCCCTACCCGGTCTTCCAGCCCGGCCACGCTACATTCTGTGACCGGCAGGAGGGGAGCGCATCCCCTCCTGCCGGTCACCCTGTAATTGCGGCCCGGGCTGGTGCACACTAGGCGGCCGCGCACCGGCCACCTAGTGTGCCGGCCCACAGGGAAATTTCCCGGTGTCCCGGTGGGCCAATCCGGCCCTGCTGATATCTCTGTTTAAGAGGTGCTGTTAGACAGACCTTCAATATATGGGATTGATATCTTTGTGTATGAGGTGCTGTTAAACACATCCTCAATATAAGTGATTAGTATATTCTGTGTTCAAGATCGTGTTATTGTACAACCCTAATACATACACAGCCTTGGTATATTTAATATATGCAACTGATATAAGGTATGTGTGTGACAAATGCTCCTTCCCACAAACATTTGCCACAGACTCCTGGAGTAGTGTGCGGAAGCTGTTACAGGTCTAGGACACAGTGGGGCAGTTAAACTGCTCAGCCGCCATTAGTAGCTATCCCTGGGTACCCCTGGTTTGGCACTTTCCCTTCAAAGCAAATGAAACCTAACGCTAGCTCTCTGGTGACCGTTCGCATGAACAAAACCCACGAATAGCCATCAGTGGTACTTAGCCGCGACTGTTCTGGAACTAATTTCGGCATGAGGACTTTGTGAGTTCTGGGTCTCCTCAGTGGGACTTAGCCATGAATGTTATGGATCTGTTTTCGGAATAAGGTGACCGTGCGGTTCCCGGACAACTTGGTTCGCGGTTTGAACCACTTTGAAATCCACCAGGAGAGTGCTTTTTGGAGGGAATGTGCCTGAGACTAAGGGGAACAAACGCTACCGAAGAGCCAGGTGGAGCACTCAAAAGTTAACCGGCAAAAGCACCAAATGTCTTGGAACCAGTTTGGGACTAGGACCACGTGTGCAGTCAGTCAGAACTATAACACTGTGGTGTTTACTCTACATTACATGGAAAGTTGTCAGGGGAACATTGACATTTCTTTGCTGCAATAAAGTTTTCTCTCAAGGGCTCATATTCTCCATGTAATATTGATGCTGGGTATTGTAAGTATTTTATTTGCTAGTGGAATGCCTCTTCAATCTCCATACAACTTTATCTTACAGGCAATATATCACTTAATACCTGAACAATAAGGGAAATACTTAAACATAAAGTCCCACTTCTTCTGACATTTTCTGATGTTTCAGTGGATTCTTCTGGGTGTCCTACTATCTGGACTTTCCATCCACTATGTGGCTTTAAGTTGGGGAGTCATCCTGCATAATATAAATTGTAGACAAATGTTTGCCTGATATTTTTCATGCAGTCTTTGTACCTAGACTCATATAAATGATGTTCATTCCTGACATTCCAGTGATGTAATATGTGTGAATTTTATGCTGTACTGGTGTTAATATCTTTGCAGATAAAATAAGCTGCACTCGGATCTTAGAATTACCATAGGCTCTTCTGCAAGTCCTTTATCACTATCTGAAGATAAAATCAGCATTCGTATGTGGCTGTTTTGTTCTCACAAAGACAATTAAATATCTTTGGCAATTCTGATTATTTAAGTCTGTTGCCACAATGGATCCTGTGCGCCTGATTGGCACCTTTTTCATTGGTGTCCTGCATATTACATACTTGTATTGATCAGCAGTCTCTAATAATTTTGATTGTAATATTGGGCATAATTTGAATTTACAGTATTTTGATCGTTGAATGTATGTCTTGATGTTATTGGCCTAAACGTCCTATTTATAATTCGTAGTTGACACATTTTCTATGGTTGATCCTGATATCCTTCTCTACTATCTGAATGACTTGCTTCTTCTTACTTTGCCTATAATATCTAATATTTTTGTTATTTGGATTCTACCTCTGCTTTAATTTATCATTACTGTGTCAAACATCCCATTTACAGTGTGATATGCAGTTAAGAGTCTGAAATTTGCAATATGGACAACAAACTCTGCTATTTCTCTACTAGGCTCTGCCTTTTCTTACAGGCATCTATTGTTTTTGTTTCCTACACAAACCGATAAGTAGCTCACAAGGGAAGATGAAACAGTGAGAATTCTGTCTTTAATAAATACATACACATTTTCAGAAAACTGTCGGATTTTCAGTTTAATTTCTCCTCCTTGTCTGATGCAGAATATGACTGGTTTCATTCAACAGTGTTTGGAATTTCAGGGCTTGTTCCAGCCTATTGTTACATAGTTACATAGTTACATAGCTGAAAAGAGACTTGCGTCCATCAAGTTCAGCCTTCCTCACATTTGTTTTTTGTTGTTGATTCAAAAGAAGGCAAAAAAACAGTTTGAAGCACAATTTTACAACAAGCTAGGAAAAAAATTCCCTCTTGACCCCAGAATGGCAGTCAGATTTATCCTTGGATCAAGCAGTTATCACCCTACATTGATATTATATCCTTGAATATTCTGTTTTTGCAAGTATGCATCCCGTAGCTGTTTGAACATCTGTATGGACTCTGATAAAACCACCTCTTCAGGCAGAGAATTCCACATCCTGATTGTTCTTACAGTAAGAAAAACCTTTCCTTTGCCTTAGACGAAATCTTCGTTCTTCCAGTCTAAACGCATGGCCTCGTGTCCTATGTAAAGTCCGGTTTGTGAATAGATTTCCACACAATGGTTTGTATTGATCCCAAATATATTTGTATAATGTTATCATATCCCCTCTCAGGTGACGTTTTTCTAAACTAAATAGGTTTGCATTTGTTATTGCTGATATGTTCCATTCCTTTTATTAATTTTGTAGCCTACCTCTGCACTTTTTCTAGTGCCATAATATCCTTCTTTAGAACAGGTGCCCACAATTGCACAGCATATTCAATATGTGGTCTTGCCAGTGATTTATAAAGAGGCAAAATGATATTTTCATCCTGAGAATGAATGCCCTTTTTCATGCATGGCAATACCATACTGGCCTTGGCCACTGATGATTGACATTGCACATTGTTGCATAGTTTGTTGTCTATAACAATTCCCAAGTCCTTTTTGTTTGTTGTTATCCCTTATTCGCTTCCATTAAGGGTATACGTTGCTTGTGTATTCTTTACGCCGAAGTGCATAACTTTGCATTTTTCAACATTACATTTCATCTGCTATTTGAGTGCCCAGTCCCCCATTCTATCTAAATCCCTCTGCAGCAAAGTAATATCTTGCTCACATTTTATTATTTTACAAAGTTTTGTGTCATCTGCAAACACTGAAACATGACTTTCAATTCTGTCTTCAAGATCATTTATGAACATGTTAAATAGAAGGGGTCCCAAAACAGACCGCTGAGGGACACCATTTGCCACCTCTGTCCAGCTTGGAAATTTACCATTAATTACAACTTTGTGTACTCTGTTTTTAAGCCAATGTTCTACCCAAGAACAAGCATTTTCATCTAGACCGATTTCCTTGAGTTTGAACACTAATCTTTTGTGTGGAACTGTATCAAATGCCTTGGCAAAATACAAATAGATCACATCCACTGCAACACCCTGATCTATACTTCTATTTACTTCTTCGTAGAATGCAATCAAGTTAGTTTGACATGACCTGTGCTTCATAAAACCATGCTGATTTTTGCTGATAACCATGTTCTTCTCAAGGAATTCTTGAATATTATCCCTTAATAACCTTTCAAATATTTTACCAGCCACAGAAGTTAAGCTCACAGGTCTGTAATTTCCAGGCAAGGATTTTGAACCGTTTTTGAATATAGGAATCACATCTGCCTTCCTCCAATCCTCCGGAACACTTCCTGAAAGAAAAGAATCTTGAAAGATTAAAAACAGAGGTTCACTTATTTCTACACTTAGTTCCTTAAGTACACGTGGATGGATACCGTCAGGCCCTGGAGCTTTGTTTATATTAACTTTCTTTAGTTGCTGCAGCACCTTGTCTTGAGTTAAACAATTACAATTATTCTGCAAGTTTTTAGTAGCAATCATTTGCACATCTATTGCCATGGGTTCTTCCTTAATATATATAGAGGAGAAATAGTTATTTAAAATTCCTGCCTTTTCCTGGTCTTCATTAACTAACACCCCCATTTCAGTTTTTAGTGTACCTACACTTTCATGTTTAGGTTTTTTAGAATTTATGTACTTAAAAAATGCTTTGGGGTTGGTTTTGCTCTCTTTAGCTATAATTTTTTTTTCAAATACGGAGGAGAAATAGTTACGAGGAGAAATAGTTATTTAAAATTCCTGCCTTTTCCTGGTCTTCATTAACTAACACCACGTTTCAGTTTTTAGTGTACCTACACTTTCATGTTTGTTTGTTTTTTGAATTGATGTACTTAAAAATGCTTTGGGGTTGGTTTTGCTCTCTTTAGCTATTATTTTTTCATTTTCAAGTTTAGCAAGTCTAATTGCCTTTTTGCACGCATTATTTGCTTCCTTATATCTTTTATAAGATGCATCTGATTTGTCCGATTTAAATGCTTTAAATGCCCTTTTCTTATTTTTAATCTCTTGTTTTACTTCTCTACTAAGCCACATTGGTTTTAATTTGTTTCTTTTATATTTATTTCCCAATGGTACATACTGAGAAATGTACCTTTCTAATATTTGTTAGAAGATGATCCATTTATCCTCAGTGTTATTTTCACTAAAGAGTTTATGCCAGTCAACAGGGCCGGTGCTAGGATTTTTGACTACACAGGCAAAGATGCATTTTGACGCCCCCCCCTCCAAAAATAAATAAATAAATAAATAAACAATGCATCTTCACCTCTGTGTCTAGCAGCCCCCTTTTGCATTTCTTACCCCCATTAGTGTTGCATATCCACTCTCTTGAATGTATTACCACTTTGGCCCCTTTGTGCCTTACACCCTCCTTTAGTGTGTCTCCTACAACCCCTCTTATGTATTTCTTACTTCCCGGCCAGCCCCTTTCTGTCTCTTTCTTCCCCCCAGCCCCTATCTATCTCTCTTTTTCTCCCACATAGACATAGATACAGGCAAAAATACATACATGCACAACTACACAAACATATAGACACACAACCATACAACCACACAGACATAATTATTCAGGCACACAGTCACAAAGATATACAGACACAGTCATAAAAGGCACACAATCAAACAAACACAGTCATACAATCTACACATACAGGTACATTGTCGTACAAACACAAACATACATTCATACAGACACAGGCACACACAGAAATACAGACACAGACATAAAGAAACATAGAGATAGGCATATAGAGACATACATACACAATGATACAGAGACATACATACACAGACAGTCATAAAGAGACATATAGACAAGGCATACAGAGACATATATACACAGACAAACAAAGAACCCTGCACACTGATACCGTGTAAATGCTCCGGCCATCCACAGTGGTGGATGCTCCGTGTCAGGCGGACGTCGCTGGATCCACCAGTAAAGTCTTCAAAAGGAATAAACGCAGGCAACACTCCAATAGTAAGGATGGTATATTTATTGGTAGGTGAACCACCCCTACGAAAGTGTGACGTTTCAGCTCTTGCAAAAAGGCTCTGCCGAGCCGAAACGTCACACTTTCTTTGGGGTGGTTCACCTATCAATAAAGATACCATCCTTACTATTGGAGTGTTGCCTGCGTTTATTCCTTTTGAATACACACACAGACAGTCATACAGAGACATACAGACTGTATGTCTCTGTATGACGGTCTGTGTATGTACACAGGATGGCTAAAAGATAGATCCCCATCTGTCGTGCAACTTCAACAATGCTTTGAAAGCTGGGGCTCTACCGATTTCCCATGCTTGCAGGATTGTATTTAGCACGGAGCAGTATTTGTGTGTTTGACTGTAAGCATGTGTTTGTATGGAGTATGTTTGTATGATTGTAGGGGTGTGTTTGTATGTAGTGTTTGCGTTTGAATGAAGCATGCATTTATGTGTAGTGTTGGTTTTTGAACGCAGGTGTGTGTTTATGTATAATTTTGGTGTCTGATACAGAGGTGTGTTTGTATGTAGTGTTGACATTTGAATGTTTGAATGCAGGGGTGTGTTTGTATGTTGTGTTGATGTTTGCATGCAGGTGTTTATTTGTGTGTAGTGTTGGTGTTTGAATGCTGAGATATATGCACATATACATATACACATACACTGCCACACACTGTGATACACATACACAAAGATACACAAACTGACACACATGCAGATACACATATACACAAACTGATACAAATTCAGATAGACAGACACACAGATATACACACACATATACAGATACACACAAACACTGACAGACATGCAGACACACTGACAGACACATAGATACACACTGACAGACATACAGATACACACATACACAATGATAGACATACACAAACACACAAAGACACACTGACATACAGACATACGCACACACAGACACACTGACAGACATACATATACACACACAGACAGACATATACACTCATAGACACACTGACAGACAGACATATACACACACAGACAGACATATACACACACAGACACACTGACAGACAGACATACACACACAGACACACTGACAGACAGACATATACACACACAGACACACTGACAGACAGACACATATACACACAGAGACACACAGACACACTGACAGACATATACACACACTGACAGATCCCTTACCTGGGATCCAAAGTGCTGCCTGAGGTAGTTGGGAGTTGGAGGAGCTGGTCCTGCCCAGCTCCCCTCCTCTCTGCCGTCTCCTGTTTCAGTCTTCTTGGGAGGAAGTCCTCCCATGCTGACTTGCATGTGGCCGGCGGTAGCACCGCCCCTGCTGGGCGCCAGCCACGCTGTGTGCTACAGAGGGAGCAGGGATATGACGTATTCATATCCCCGCCCTCTTCACACAGTCCGCGGCACTGCAGTTGGCGCTTGGCCACGGTACAAGAAGTGACCAGCAGGAGAGAGGAGCTGTGCGCTTCCCTCCTGCTGGCCACCCGGATATTTGCACCCCCTGGCCGGTGCGCCCTAAGGCGGCCACCTGTGCCGCCTTATGGACGCGCCGGCCCTGCCAGTCAATATATTGTAAAGCTTCCCTTAACTTATTGAAATTGGCCTTTTTAATATTATATGTTTTAGTATACCCCATGTGCTTTTATTTTTTTTGAGTTTATTTCAAAGGACACTATATTGTGATCACTATTTCCCAAGTGCTCGCCTACTTGAATGTTGGTCAAAAGATCAACATTGTTTGTTAAAACCAGGACCAGACAAGCGTCCATTCTAGTTGGTGCTTGTACAAGTTGTGACATGAAGGTGTCATTTAACAAGTTTAAAAACCTAATTCCCTTTGCTGAGATACTAGTCCCTCTGTCCCAATTTATGTCCAGGCAATTAAAATCTCCAATAAAAAAGAAGAGAAGGGGTCGGTGGTGGAGAAATCCACCGCCGATACCTTGGTAGGGTTACAGGAGGTACAAGGGGCTTAACCCCAAATGCAATAGGTACAGGAAAAGAAAAGTGGAAATGTGTGACCAACTTGCATAAAGCAGGTGGGAACACAGATCTACTAGGAAATACCTCCTAATATAGTCACATAGATAGGAAAAACCTTTATTAGAAAAAATTATATTAATAACACACCCAAATAATGTGTAAAAAAGAAAACCAACACCTAGTAAAAAACTTTTGGCTGGATCTAATTAGTAATCTTAAATAAAGTAGTGTAATAGTAGCCCGTGATATTATGAAGTAAAATATTATTTACAACTGGAGGTAAATCACTGGGTATAGCCCCTAGAAACACAGTATAAATAGCAAGACTACTAAAGAATCAATCAATTGGACGGGATAATGTCTTATAGTGGTTGTGGTACCATAGAAAAGAGACAGTAGTTAGCAAAAATGGGGTTGAGGTAGAGGTACAGTGTCCTAAGGGAGCCTTAACAGGCAAAAGGAACTAGTAACCTATAGTATAACAGACGCTCTGGTACAGAATAGAAGTAAGGAGTAAAGGTAAAAACCATTAATAAGTAGCCAGCTGGAGCCCTGAAATACGTAAAATAGGGTAAATAGCCAGAACCTAATAAACCCTAAGCTAACTGTCTCGAGAAACCACTGCTAGCTGCTGCTTCAAGGCAGCCTAACAAAAGTCCCTCCAAATTGAATAGTAAGATGCCAGGATAGCGTCTAACTCAGCCCAAGTTAAATAAAATAAAAATCGAAGGTAGATTAAATTAGAAAGTCATAGCGTCGGCTATTTCGCTCGACGTGCGTTTCGGCGTGTTACAAACGCCTTTGTCAAGAGCAACCGGCATACTCACAGGGTGCCGCTTATAAAGGAGTGAGTGCCCGCCCTCATGCGTGAAACCGCCAATGGGATTGCTAGGTCGGCGGAGATTGACGCGTGCGTCTTCCGTGTGGTTA
This sequence comes from Pelobates fuscus, assembly GCF_036172605.1. Classification (NCBI taxonomy): domain Eukaryota; kingdom Metazoa; phylum Chordata; class Amphibia; order Anura; family Pelobatidae; genus Pelobates; species Pelobates fuscus. The sequence goes on along the minus strand of NC_086324.1, from coordinate 95,508,032 downwards.
GCCAATCGTAGGCGGTGGGCGGGATCGTATTACGTCTGTACTTGTTACTAGTGAAAGGCAAGTACGGACATCGAAACGGGTCAAAAAGGTGACTGCACATATGCTGGTAGTATAGAGCCAGAAAGCAACATAGTAATTGGTAGAAAACACAATGTTGATTCAAAATGATACTTAAGTAGTCGTGGAAACCTTTCTAAAAAAGGGAATAATAAATAAATTAAGAAAGAAACACTGTAAGTTGAGCTTTCAGCTAGACTCAGTGACCAGGCAGGAATCATCCAGGGGTAGAGCATGGAGGGTTAACAATGATGGAAGTATGGTAGACAGTCACAATTTTTAGACATCACAGAATAATAGTACAGACCATAGTTGAGAATGCCAGCATAAAGAAATAAAATAAAATAAAGGTATATTTAGGTGTAATGTGTGCAAACAGCGATCATTGCAGTTAAAGTATGGCTATTTAAAGAGACAGGAGAAATAATGAAGGTGGTAAATTTGTAGATGATAAGCGGTACCATAAAGGAAAATCAGTCAAATATATGGAGAGAAGGAAAAACCTTCGTTTAGACCCCTTGGGTTCAGAGTATTTAATTTATAAATCCATCTGCATTCTCTTTGATGTAGGATTTTGTCGAAATCGCCACGTCTTTGTTCTCATTTAATAAACTCCAAGCCGCAAAAGCGAATATCCTTTGAGGATCCTCCATGTTGTTTCTTAAGGTGTCTTGAAATGGGGGTGTCTAGACGATTTTTGGGGGATCTGACATACTCTTTTATGCGCTCCTTAAAGGGCCGGAATGTTTTACCAACGTACATTAATTTGCAGCTGCAGGTGAGTATATATACTACCCCTGTGGAATTGCAATTAAAGAACTGAGTAATTTTGAAGGTTTGTTTACCTTCACTATCGCTTACTGTTTTGGAATCTCTGAGAATATACTTGCAGGCAACACATCTACCACAGGTGAAGGAGCCAGTTGTTATATTGCGTCCAAGCCAGGTAGTGATGGAGGGTTTTTTAATAGTGAAGTGACTAGGTACCAAAATGTCACGAAGATTCTTACCCCGCCGGGCTGTAATCGTAACATGTGGGCCTAGGACTTTGTTGAGGTGAGTATCCTTCAGGAGTATCGGCCAAAATTTCTGGAGGGACTGTTTTACTGTATCCCAGCCGGTATCAAATGTGCCAATCATCCTAATGGTCTTATTGGCATTATGATGTAGTGCTGGGGGGTCTGCCAGAAGGTCAGACCTTTCTGATGTCAATGCTCTAGAGTAGGCTCTCTTAAGACACCTATTCGGGTAGCCTTTCTCTTTGAATTGTTGTCTCAAAATTTTGGCTTTAGCTTTGAAATCCTCCACATCAGTACAGTTACGTCGCAATCTGAGATATTGGCCAGTAGGGATACCCTGTTTTAAAGGCCTTGGATGGAAACTGTCCCATTTGAGGAGGGAATTTGTTGCAGAAGTTTTCCTAAATAACGAAGTTTTGAGACAGCCATCTTGGGAGATGGAGATTGTAAGATCCAAGAAATTCAAGGAGGAACCACTAAACTCTGCTGTGAACTTAAGGTTATCCTCATTGGTATTGAGGAGTGTCACAAACCTATCAAAATCCTCCTTACTCCCCTGCCACACGAGTATAATATCATCTATATATCTGTACCAAAAACGGATGTTGGACAGAAAAGATGATAAATGGGTAGATGACCTGATGTTCTCTTCCCACCACCTTAGGTGAAGATTAGAGTACGAAGATGCACAAGCAGTGCCCATTGCCGTACCTTGTATCTGATGGTAGTATTTGTTGTGGAAGAGAAAATAGTTGTGGGAGAGGATGAATTGTAACAGTTTCAGAGTAAAGGAAGTATGTGCCTGTAGTCCCAAACCTCTTTTATCCAAAAAATATTTAGCGTGTTCAATACCCCTATGATGTGGAATGGAGGAGTACAGGGCCTCCACATCAAGGCTACACAGGTTAGCCATGGGGTCAACTTTTAGGCTTGATAAAAGAGAAAGTGCCTGTTTAGTGTTTTTGATGTATGAAGGGAGAAGCTCGACAAATGGTCTCAGGAATTTGTCGATATACAAACTACCATTTTGGGTTAGATTGTCAACCCCCGACACTATAGGGCGACCGGGTGGGTCCACAAGGCGTTTGTGGATCTTTGGCAGGCAGTAGAAAGTTGCTGTCCTCGGGTGACGATTCAGAATAAATAAATATTCCTCGTCAGAGAGCAACCCTCCACTGCGGCCATCGTCCAAAATGTCCTTGTAGCTCAAGAAAAAAGTGTCAGTTGGGTCAGAGGATAAGACTGTATAGGTATCTGTATCTTCAAGTATATTAAGAACCATACGTTCATATTTTCCTGTGTCCATAACTACGACATTGCCTCCTTTATCTGCCTGTTTGATAATTATTTCTTCATTATCCCTTAGTGATTTTAGGGCAGTTTGTTCCCTTCTAGATAGATTATCACTGGGAAAAGAGCAGAAAAGTTTAGAGTCAATGCTGTCAATATCACTTTTAACAGCTTCCAGAAAAAGATCAATGTTTCTGAATGCTGCAAAGTTCGGAGTGAAACGGCTCTTAGGTTTTAAATTTGTTTGGACAGATACACACGCATATACAGATACACACAAACACTGACAGACATGCAGACACACTGACAGACACATAGATACACACTGACAGACATACAGATACACACATACACAATGATAGACATACACAAACACACAAAGACACACTGACAGACAGACATACGCACACACAGACACACAGACACACTGACAGACATACATATACACACACAGACAGACATATACACACACAGACACACTGACAGACAGACATATACACACACAGACAGACATATACACACACAGACACACTGACAGACAGACATACACACACAGACACACTGACAGACATATACACACACAGACACACTGACAGACAGACATATACACACACAGACACACAGACACACTGACAGACATATACACACACTGACAGATCCCTTACCTGGGATCCAAAGTGCTGCCTGAGGTAGTTGGGAGTTGGAGGAGCTGGTCCTGCCCAGCTCCCCTCCTCTCTGCCGTCTCCTGTTTCAGTCTTCTTGGGAGGAAGTCCTCCCATGCTGACTTGCATGCGGCCGGCGGTAGCTCCGCCCCTGCTGGGCGCCAGCCACGCTGTGTGCTACAGAGGGAGCAGGGATATGACGTATTCATATCCCCGCCCTCTTCACACAGTCCGCGGCACTGCAGTTGGCGCTCGGCCACGGTACAAGATGTGACCGGCAGGAGAGAGGAGCTGTGCGCTTCCCTCCTGCTGGCCACCCAGATATTTGCGCCCCCTGGCCGGTGCGCCCTAAGGCGGCCACCTGTGCCGCCTTATAGACGCGCCGGCCCTGCCAGTATATTGTAAAGCTTCCCTTAACTTATTGAAATTGGCCTTTTTAGTATTATATGTTTTAGTATACCCCATGTGCTTTTGTTTTTTTGTTTTTTTATTTCAAAGGACACTATATTGTGATCACTATTTCCCAAGTGCTCGCCTACTTAAATGTTGGTCTAAAGATCAACATTGTTTGTTAAAACCAGGATCAGACAAGCGTCCATTCTAGTTGGTGCTTGTACAAGTTGTGACATGAAGGTGTCATTTAACAAGTTTAAAAACCTAATTCCCTTTGCTGAGATACTAGTCCCTCTGTCCCAATTTATGTCCAGGTAATTAAAATCTCCTATAATTATATTCAAATCTCCAATAATTAACGTGTTACCCAGATTTGCAACTTTTTCAATTTGCTCAAACAGCTGTTGTTTCTTGTCAATATTAACATTAGGTGGTTTATAACATATCCCAACCAATAGTTGTTTTCCCTTATTTTCCCCCAAGCAGATATTCACCCATAAAGCTTCCACATTTTCCTCATCGCATTCCATTTGCTTAAGATTTGGCTTTAATTGTGTGGAAGTTATGCCTTTGATGAGGTTCTGATTTGAGAACACCAGCCATTGAGTATTTTCTCTATATTCGAGAAGGCCATTAACTTATGTTTTTGCCAAAATATGTCATAATTTCTAGGTCATGTTGTTACGGACCGTTTCAGCAGACGAGGGGTTAAAATCCGTTAGGCGATAATCCCCTTTTCTGAGACACAGGCACAGCTACTGCACAACACCAAACTCCCGAACTGGATACAAAATAGCACTTCAAACTGGAACCTCACGAATAGCTGCTAGCAGACGAACAGGAAAAGCATACATCAGCTTACACTCCTGGCAATCAGTCTCCAACAGCATACAGTGAATCCCCCCAAGAAGGAGACAAGGCTCCGTTTTGAGGGTCAAGCAGTGGTGTTTATTGAGGGCTACCTGCCCCTGTATTTATGCAGGTCTCCCACCTGGTGGACACTCCCCTAGGGGACCAGATGGAAGACTGTAACAACGGACAGACAAGTAGCATTTCAGGACATACAGAAGTAAAACATCCCCACAATGCATCCTGGCTTCCTCCCCTCTGCCCTGGAGAAGTAATTCAATTATCTCCCAGGACAAAGGCAAAACTCCATTACACACGTGGGGACACAAAGACAGACTATCACTTTAAAATACAGAATGGGACAAATGGTACAGTAAATATATAAATTTAACATATCCCTAGATAGCTCAGGTCTGAGTGCACATTATTAGGTGAATGGCACTCAGACCACACGAATACAGTTTAATTGCCATGGAGCCAAAGTCTTTAATTACACTAATATGCTCCATGGCATGGCTATCTGGGTTAAAACATTCCTCCAACATAAAATACCGAATTTACATGCATTCGTTAAATCCGTACGAATTAGAACCAGGGGCTGGAGGTTCAGCGATGCCTGCAAGTAAAAGTGTCCGGGTTTGGTGCAGGAAAGCCGGGCAGAAAAGCACTGGCTGCCTGGGGAGCTCCAGAACACCACCATCGTGTGGCGGCTAAGTGTAACCGCGACCACCCAGTAACAATCAATTAAGCTGCGGTTAACCGCAGCTTCTGGGTGGTCAATTGCCGGCACACGCTCGTTAAGCCGCGGTTAACCATGGCTTCAGGGAGGTAAATGGAGGGCGCACTCCAGCTTCTGGGTGGCCCATTAACAGCGCCGGCCGACTTCCCACGGCTCTGGGGAGGCTGAAAAGAAGCTGTTTGTTGGGTAGATAGAATCTACCGAACGGCTGTGCAGAAAAGGAGAAATAATCCAAAGGCAGCAGGCGGGCAACCAGGCTCCTCCAATGCAATGTGGCGAGATTGGTCTCGTCACACATGTCTTTTTGTTTTAATGAGATTCTCCAATCTATTTTTTTTTTCTCCATAGCATGGCCATAGGTAGTTGGGACTGTGTAGTGGGGAACCCATTGCTCCAAATATTACCTACCTCTAAAATAAAACTCAAACATGCTTGGTGACAAACAGGCCAGAGCTTTATTAAAAAAGTCGATTGTGGTGTGCTGGAACCGACGTTCGAGTAGGCCTATATAAGAGGGCCTACCAAGATGAATGGTTTAATAAAGGGAGAGAAAGCAGGGCTGAACCAGGCAGTCTTAGCCCAGAGGAAGGGGAGGCTTGTGTATTTATAGGCTGTGTAACTCCTCCCACAAATACAGGCTTCACATACAAGCTCAGCCTTCTCATTTCTGGTCGTATACAATAAGTCGAGTTATAGTCATAGTGGTGTAAGTTGATTGTGGTATGCCGGAACCTACATTTGGGTAGGCCTGTAAAAGAGGACAAAAAGTTTAACAGTTTAACACTGATTACATGTTGACATTACATAACCAATGCTTAAATGCATGTCTTAATTCCCTGTCAGGTTGAGGGATATATAAGGCATATGCAGATGACTCTACTGTCCCAGCCATTAGATGATATGTATTGGGATATTACTAGAGGTAGTAGGAGCAGCATGTATTCTTTTAGACTGACCTGAACATGTTAAAGGCTGTATTCCAGTAACTTTAAGGTTAAAGGTTGAGGTGGCATAAAATAAGTGAACTCCGCCATGGAATCGAATGAGTATTGTTTGATGATTTGATATGCAGAAGTGGGTTTATTGAACATGGCCAGAGCCCAGTGCATGAACAGGTGGCATTGGCAGAGAGTGTTGCATGTGCCAGCAATTAAATCCTGGAATGTAGGGGTTTGGTACATTGTTTGACTGCCTTGGGAAGAGTTTGGAAGAATATGAGAATTCAGAGTCACCTCATCAGTTGCTATATTGTGAACGCCTGGTATAGGTATGTGGACAAAGTAGAGTTTCTGTGATGCCAGATCTCTTCCTAATCAACCTTATTATTGTTAGTGAGGGAGACTGACCGGTAATAATTCCCATGCTGCTGATTTACTAAAAGAGGGTAGGTTCCGTATCCCTATGGGAAATTTTACAGACCCAGTTAACCATAAAATTGGCTGCAATCTAGTGTGAGTGGCTGTATTAGTCCAGAAATGAGGCACAATGGTGGATGAACATGGCTTTCTGTCATGTCCTGTTACACTCTTTAGCTTTCCTAACCTGTTCTGTCTGTATCCTGTCCAGCCTGGGTATTCTACAGGCAAGAGATCCTGTATCTGGACCAATCTGCTGCAGATGACTTCCTCATTCCTGCTTAGTTTGTTTGATACCTGTCCTGGAGGAAGTTGATCTGTTCTCTACAGCTGTCCTCTTGTGATGTTTTATTCCTGCTGGTTCCTGTCCCTGGTTCCTGTTTTGTGGCAGTGCTCCTGTTCTAGAGTGGATCTTCCTTCCTGGCTGGTGGTTCCTTTGCAGGAGACCTCCCCAAGGGATTTGAAGATGTTTGAGAAGGCATTGCTAGCCGTGAACTCCACTCCAGTTATCCTATCTAGGGCTAAAGACCTCCGGTAAGTCAAGAGGACTTAGTTGCAGGATTCTCACTCCTTTCCTGGTCTCTGCCTAAGAGCTGCTAGTCGTGCCCAGAGGTTGCTCTTTAGGAGGGGAGTTATATCATGTCCTGTTACATTCTGTGGATATTTCTGGTCATGGCTTCTGATATCCAGTACTCTTTTTACAATTCTTGTTTAGTTTTTCTTGTTTTTTTCTGGCTCTCTGTTCCATGTCTGGTTTTCTTTATGCTGGTTTTCTTTATTTCTGGGTTCAGTCCTTTATTCCATTCCTGGAATTCCCAGTCTCCTGGATTTCTTTATATGTTTGTTTTTTATTGCCACACCTTTGCCATTTATTCTTTTTGTTTATTCTTTTTGTTTCAGTTTGTTCCTGCTAGCAGTGGTCTCATTCCTCTACTCCTTTCCTTGCAGTTAAGTACTGTGTGTGTTTTATTGTTGTACTTTTAGTCATGTATATCTAGGCAGTTAGGACCCACCATAATTTGAGTACTTTAGCACAGTGGTGGGTTGCATACATCTTGGCCATTTATGTATGTCTAAATCTCCAATGTTAATTACATATATAGTACTTGGTTATTTCTCCTCTTGCTTTGCCTTGCATCTCTTGTCTTGTTTTATTTTGTCTTGTATTCCCAGTTCATGTACAGCCCTGTCCTGCCCTGTCCATGTCCTGTTCTCTTTTCCCTCATCTCTTGTGTACATGTTCTGGGTTCTGCTTTCTGTCCTGCTCCGGTTCCAGGTTCTTCTAGTCTTGTCTTGTTATCTTGTTTGGTGCCCGTTCTAGTCTTGTCTTGTTTCTAGTACTGGATACATATCTGCATAATATCAAGCTCCTGGGATCCGCAGAAGCTGCATCAAGGTATGTGGCTGCCCAAACCCTGGGGTTCAACACCAAGGGGCGTGTGGGTTCCTTGAATCAGACCCTGATTGTTCATTTCCACGCTGTGACTCCTGCCATCATCAGGCATTCATCCCAGTCTCCGTGCCACCCGTGCCACTTTCCTGTTGTGGTGGGATAAAAAGCAACATGAACAGGTTTGCTCAAGCATGTGTCGAATGTAACAGTGCTATTGTTGACAGGTGAACCTGGGAGCAGGTTGAATGGATGGGAAATGAATTAGCTCATTTGTGTAAGGTGCATGGTAAAGTCCAGCGGACCAAGTAGAGACTGGAGATTCATATGGAAAACAGGCATCGTTGTCCAGAAAGGATTTTACGTTTCCCTGATACGCTGGACTTAGTCTGCGAGGAGGCTGAACTGCAATGAAATAAAGTCTAATGTATTTCCAGAAATTAAAATTGGTGTAGGGTCCAATGGTTAATCGAGATAGCAGAGTTCCAAAGGATGTACCAGCTACAAAAGACACATCTGCTTCAGGGAATGGCATGTGGTGCCATAATCATTATACTCATGTAGATAATGTAATACTGAGGGACAGTACAAGAGAAGCCTACAGAAAGATTATGCATCTATATCGAATAGTTTAGGACTCTTTCCACTCTAAACGTAAGATGGGTGGCAAAGTAGAATGCTCAGTTCGCTAAATATTGTGCAAATACCACTGGGACCCATGCACTGGGAGCAGCTTGAAGACGAGGGATATGGCATTTTCCTAGTCAGGCTGCTTCTGTGGCCCTTAAGATAGGCCAAATACCGATTCATATTGATTAGGCTAATATGGTCGGTGCGTCTGCACATAAAGGGGTTGTCAGAAGGGCCCCAGCAAGAAACCAATACTTTATTCTGCCACTAATAGTAATTAAGTTGAATGAGTCTTATATAGTAGATTGGAGGTTAGGACAAACCCTAATACCTGATAGAAGTGAAATGACACCTGTACAAAAACCTACTGTGAAACCTGTAATTAGAGACTCAACTATTAGAGGGGAAGTGTGAGTATTGAGGGGGACACCTCTTAGTGACAAGAGGCGAGAACGAAGGAGCATAACGTAGTGTACTACATGGGAGGGTAAGACGTCCAAAGTCAGGAGATTATAAACAGAACTAGTTTCAACAATTGTTCATAAGGATGAAAGGATGGGAGCCATCATGGTCATGGTGGCTGTGATTCCAGTGTGGGTGCTGACACAAGGTAGGGGAGCCCAGAGCTAGAAACTGGAGTCTATTAAGCACATTTTCGGAGCTGAAGAAGGGAATGGCAAGCCTTTATATCGGAGCTTGGCGGTAAAAGTGGAATAGTACAAGATCACCAAGGGCTGGGGTATCCTGGGTTACAGCTGGACTGCATGGACTAGGTGGGGTGGATGGTTTGGCTGGGGAGTCTGGATTGAAATCTTACTACATCTGTATGAAGAGAAAATGTGACAGTCATGTAGGTGATAGTATAAAAACTAGCAGCTTGCATAGTGCTGAATGGCAAAAAATTAGCTAAATTAGGGAAAGGTGAGGCTCTACTGAGTGCCAAGTGGCTCTGAGAGGCTCTCGCTATGAACTGGCTGAGGGACTAAGGACACCATACAATGTGGGGGGAATGTTGGCCTCTTGGTGACAAGTAAGATTCAAAGCAGTGGCTGTGGCTCTAGCTATGAGTTGGGCCGATGGACGAATACCTCCGCATGAGGATGGGTGTACACCTTGCATCACTGAGTTACAAATATTCAATAATATGGCAAACAGTAATACTCTTAACAGCCAGTTGATCTATCCCCAAGGAATGTAGAGGGAATAGAAACGTAATGAATTGATAGAAAGTATGTTGGAATGTACAAATCTTGCCCAAGTAGTGTGTGGTTGAGCTTGAGAAAGGATTATTATAGAGAGGAACCTAAAGACACAATGGAAATGTTAATATAAATATGTCCAGTATGGTGAAAGTGTTTATTGGGGTAAGGGTATAAAAAAGAGGATGATAAGTAGGGTTAGTAGAAACCTAGATAATAACAGAACATATGATTGTCAATATGGACATGAAAGAGATTCCTAATACTGCTGTGTCTAATTATGAGTTCCCACTATGTGTCCTTTCAGTAGAAGGACCTGAAGTATGCATGAAAAAGATCGGAGCAGCTTACTAGCAGAAAGAAAAAGATGTGAGATGTTGCAACTGCCTGTGACCTGTGACGTATGTGAATTATACAAGGCTTAGGTAAAACCAGGGCCGGACTGGCCCACCGGGATAACGGGAAATTTCCCGGTGGGCTGCGGTACCTGGGGCTGGGCTGACAGCCCTTATCATTGCTCAGGCTCCTGTAATCCCAGCCGGCCATGTGTGAGCTGTGCGGCCGCACAGAGCTCCATGGGAGCAGGGGGAGCCAGGCGGCCGGCACAGCTCACACATGGCCGTCCAGGATCATTACAAAATATATATATATTGCGGCGGGGGCGGAGCTAGCGTGCGGCGGGGGCGGTGCTTAGCATGCAGCAGGGGTGGAGCTTCCTGTGCGCGGGGCCCTGGTAACTGGTCCCTGCTTCCCCAACAACCAGTCTCTGGGAGCTCCTAGTAGGAGGTAAGACGCAGGTCAGTGTGTCTGTGACTGTCTCCCTGTGAATGTGTGACTGTCTGTGTATGTGTGACTGTCTGCCTGTGTGTGTGACTGCCTGTGTGTGTGACTGTCTGTGTGTGTGACTGCCTGTGTGTGTGTGCCTGTCTGCCTGTGTGTGTGTGACTGTGTGTGACTGTCTGCATGTGTGTGACTGTGTGTGTGTGTGGCTGCCTGTGTGTGTGTGTGTGTGTGTGTGGCCGTCTGCCTGTGTATGTGGCTGTCTGCCTCTATGTTTGACTGTCTGCCTGTGTATGTGTGTGTCTGTCTGTGTGTGTGTGGCTGTCTGCCTGTCTCTGTATGTGTGGATGTTTGCCTCAGTGTCAGTGACTGTCTGCCTCTGTGTGTGTGTGGATGACTTTGTGTGTGTGCATCTGCTAGTGAGTGAGCGAGCGAGCTTCTGTGTGTGTGTGTGTGTGTGTGTGTGCGCGTGCATCTGTTAGTGAGGGAGCCTCTGTGTGTGTGCGCCTGCTAGTGAGTTTGTGTGTTTGTGTGTGTGCCTGCTAGTGAGTGAGCTTGTATGTGTGTGCGTGTTAGTGAGCTTGTCTGTAAGGAGCATGGGTGTGTTGGTGCCTGTCCGTGGTGAGCATGTGTGTACAGTGAGCTTGTCTGTAGTAAGCATGTGTGTGATCGTGAGCTTGTCTGTAGTGACCATATGTGTGTCAGTGAGCTTGTCTGTAGTGAGCATGTGTGTATCAGTGAGCTTGTCTGTAGTGAATCTGTGTGTTAGTGATCTCTTCTGTAGGGAGCATGTTGTGTCAATGGGCTTGTCTGTTGTGTGACCGGGTGCATCACCAGGGCTCCAGTATCCAGGCAATTGAAATAGTTTGCTTCACTCTCAGATTTCCTTAAAACTTAACTTTTATTGAAATATTTAAGACAAGATCAACGTTTCAGTCCCTCTTGTGGACTTTCATCATGATCCTGATGAAAGTCTACAAGAAGGACTGAAACGTTGATCTTCTCTTAAATATTTCAATAAAAGTTACGTTTTAAGGAAATCCGAGAGTGCAGCCAACTATTTCAATTGCCTAAATATATGTATATAACACCCTACATAGCACAATGACTTATGGGGCTGGCATAGATTTTTTTCCAGGGCTGCTTCGTATCCCCAGTCCGGCCCTGGGTAAAACCGTGACAGACCGAGGAGGCCTGAATATGGTTAAATGTGTAATGAGGATTTTTTGGTTCTCAGGAGTGCAGAGAGAGGGTCGTACAGTAAGATATTGTGTGTGTCTAATAAGGCTGAGAGGAATAGTCAACCATATTATGATTGGGTTGTAGTTGACCCTTGTAGAGCTGGAAATGTTGTATGTAATTTCTCAAATGTGTGGCAGAAATTATGTTGTAGTGGATTGCCCACAGAGGTTTGTATGTAATGTATGGAGTGAAAGTCTAGTGAGGGCCTGATGTAGAGGTATTGCAGCGGAAGGCCAATATTACCAAATGTAAGTCTCAAGCTGACGGGAGTATAATAGGGTGTATATAAAGTAATGATTATGGCGCGAACAAATGTAGGTTAATTGTATCAAAGTTGTAGGAGTTGTGTAATGGACTGTAAATTGCATACGGACAGTAGTGATGCTCTGGTATTCGATCTGGTTTTATTTTTATACTGAGTGGTGTACTTAAACAGAGTATAGTAGGGCAATATATAACCCACAAGCGACAGGAAGGCCAAAATTAGGTTGTAGCTGTAAGCCCACCTGGTGCAGTATGAAGCCTATGTAAGCGAAGTCCTAGGGAGATCACTGTGTCAAAGTATAGAAGTAGAAGGCCAAGAGAGCTCAGTGTGATTTATAAGTAGCAGGGTAGCCATTTAAGGGCAGTATGATAATTAGTTGGTGAATGAAGTGATAAGATGTGGGTTGATTAACGGTTGTTGAACTGTTGAGCAGTTGCAATTTACACATTGTGATGCAAAAGGGCAGACCTGCTCCAAATTATAACGTGTGTATAATCAACTTGACCCACGAGAAGCCTGAATGGTAGAACTGTTAATTAGAGATGATAATGATGAGACATTTGAGAAACATGGCACTGATCGTAGCAGGTTGCCCAATGAGGGCCATATGAAGCATATGTTGTGGAAGGCCAAGTGAGGGCCTAATATAAACCTATATGTGTGATGTCCTGCATCTCTCATGGGGACTTAATAATTTCACCTTTTTTGTCATGAAATGTTGTGCCTTTTTTGTTTATGTTTTTAATATTCTCTACATGTTACCACTCTATACATAAGTATACATATTGTTTTCACACTGTTTAGCAAACCCTCTACTTTCTTATAATAGTAAAGACCAAATGAGAGCCCAACATAACTTACGTAGATACACCCAAGTGCCGGACTTGGTTCGTGGCATGTCTTGAATTGAAGTGTACACAAAAAAAATTAAGATTAGGGCTGTGAATATGGCCATATAACCATAGAACAGACATAATTATGAACAACGTTATTTTAAAGTACACTTGACCAGACCTGTGCTGAGCCCAGAAAGGTCTTAAAACAATGTTAATAAGACTATTAACAGGCAGTACCTAAATGCTAACCACATGTGTAGGCTCAAGTTTAAGCCTGACTTAAATTTAGACAGACAGTTGCAACACCTAGCCAAACAAAAGAAGGTAGGTATGTAGAAGAGTATAAAGGTCTAGCTGACTGCCTCAATTAATATTTTTGTTCAGTATTTACAGATGAAAATGAAGAAAAGGGGACTCAGTTAGGAAAAAGGTCAAATGAGTCATTTGTTACATGTGAGTTTACAAAGGAAGAGGATCTATTTCAATTGTCAAAAATAAAGACAAGAGCTTAGTGGTGTACTAGCAAAATGATTAACAAATTTATGTAACCAATCATTGCTAACAGGACTAGTCCCAAAAGATTGGAAGTTAGCAAATGTTGTGCCCATTCACAAGAAAGGTAGTAGGGAGGAGTCGGGCAACTATAGGCCAGTAAGCCTTACTTCAGTAGTGGGGAAAGTAATGGAAACCATGTTAAAGGATAGGATTGTTGAACACATAAAAACACATAGATTTCAAGATCAGAGACAACATGGGTTTACTTCAGGGAGATCACGCCAAAATAATCTTATTGTTTTTTTTTGATTGGGTAACTAAAATAATAGACCAGGGTGGTGCAGTGGACATTGCTTACCTACATTTCAGTAAGGCTTTTGACATTGGTGCACAAAGAAGGCTTATCAATAAACTGCAATCTTTAAGTTCGGATTCCAATATTGTTGAATGGGTAAGGCAGTGACTGAGAGACAGACAACAGAGGGTTGTAATCAATGGTGTATATTTGAAGCATGGGCTTGTCACCAGTGGGGTACCATGTTAAAGGATAAGATTATTGAACATCTAAAACCACATGGATTTCAAGATCAGAGACAACATGGGTTTTCTTCAGGGAAATCATGCCATACTAATCTTATTGTCTTTTTTGGTAACTAAAATAATAGATCTGGGTGGTGCAGTAGACATTGCTTACCTAGATTTCAGTAAGGCTTTTGACACTGTTGCACATAGAAGGCTTATCAATAAACTATAATCTTTAAGTTTGGATTCCAATATTGTTGAATGACTGACAACAGAGGTGTGGCGAAACCAACCTCGCCACTGGGCATTGGAGAAGCCTGTTTGCCCGCCTCCTGCCTGCTGACTATGGCCCCTGGGAGATTTGACCCTTTAAATACAGTATTTGGGCATATTGTATTTTATTATGCTGCTGCTGGCCCTTTAAGAACCATCTGGGGACATACTGTGACTTCTGGGAACAATGCCCCTTTAAGACTATGGGCCTTGAAAGATATTGCCTGTTAAAGACTATTTTAGCAGATTGGATTTTAAAAGACTTGCTGCCCCTTTAGATTGTATTGGAGCAGTTCTACAGCTTTAAATTGGCACTTCGGATGCAGCCGAAGTGCCGAAGTAGGCGAAGTGGCCGCCATTAGATAAACTAACACGTGGCGGCGGCCATCTTTTATCATTCGAACGAGGTCAGCGGTATGTGTAGCCAAATCCATGGAACTGAAATCGGCTACACATTTCAACGAACACCCCTGACCCTTACCTTCTCCTACACTCCGTTTTCAGCTGCAGAGACTAAGTCCCGTTCGGCAGTTTGAACTCACTGCTATACTAAGCTAAATGCACGAATGGCCCCGTTCGGACATTTTTCTGTGTAAAATAGACCGACCGCACAGCCCAAATCTATGGAACTGTTTTGGGCAGGAAAATGTGCTTGCGGTCGGTCTCCCAGCTAACTTTTTATCTACTGGGGGGATTTGTCTGATTTTTGAGTATGTTTATATTTCAAGTACGCTGATTAATAATATTTTATGAAGATTGGATGTATATTTTTAAAGTTATAGTACATATATAAAAACTGTATTTTTTATGCTTGTGATAATTAAGTTAACCCATTGTGTACCATAATTAGATAACAGGCAGAGGGGAGGATTTTGTGTGTAATTGCTGGGAGTGTTTTCTGTAATGTACGTGTTTTATTGGTTGCTCTATAAAACCCCGTGGGCAGTACTAAGTGTGTGGATTGGGAATAAAAGAGGCTGTATGTGCCAGTACAGTCAGTTCTACTTTACCCTCAATTTGGAGTGCCGTCTCTTATTGGGGGAATCTGCTACAAGGGATTGCTATGCTATTCATACTCATTTGCTATATCACATCTAAGCTCTTGTAAGAGCTTGTTCCTGTTTTGCTCTCTGGAGGAGTCTACGGTGGTTATGGTGTCTGCTGCAGTGCTTGGAGTCCTCAGGAAGTGCTAGGAGCATCCTTCAACGGAGGTACCCAGTCGGGGTGCCCGTCGATCCATTACAAGAGGGTTGTAATCAATGGAGTATATTTGAAGCATGGGCTTGTCACCAGTGGGGAACCTCAGGGATCTGTACTTGGACCCATTCTCGTTAATAGTTTTATTAGTGATATTGCAGGTTTTGAGGGTAAGGTATGTCTTTTTGCTGATAATACTAATAATAATACTATGTAACAGGGTGATGTTCCAGGAGGGATAAGCCAAATGGCAAATTAGCTAGGTAAACTAGAAAAATGGTCAGAGTTGTGGCAGCTGACATTTAATGTGGATAAGTGCAAGATAATGCATCGTGGATGTAAAAGCCCAATTGCGAAGTACAGAACATTTGATAGAGTCCTTTATGTCCATTTAAATACATAAAGGGAATCAACACAGTAAAGGAAGAGACTATATTTAAAAGAAGAAAAACTACCACAACAAGAGGACACAGTCTTAAATTAGAGGGGCAAATGTTTAAAAATAATATTAGGAAGTATTACTTTACTGAGAGGGTAGTGGATGCATGGAATAGTGTAACGGATCACATGGCACCCTGACTGGGTGCTCCTAGCGCTTCCTGAGGGCTCCAAGCACTCCAGCAGGCACCATAACCACTGTAGGATCCTCCAGAGAGCAAGGCAGGAACAAGCTCTTACAAGTGATGTGATTTAGCAAGGGAGTGTGACAAGCATAGCAATCCCTTGTAGCAGATTCCCCCAAAAAGAGACGGCACTCCAAATTGAGGGTGAAGTAGAACTGTCTGTACTGGCACATACAGCCTCTTTTATTCACATTCTACAAACATAGTACTGCCCACAGGGTTTTGCAGAACAACCAATCAATATGTACAATACACTCAGACACTCCCACACAAAATCCTCCCCTCTGCCTGTGATATAATTACTGAACACAATGGTCTAACTTAATTATCACAGGCAGGAAAATACACAGTTTTACACAATATTCATAACTCTAAAAGTATACATCACATTCGCATAAAATTACATCACGTGATATGTCTGAACACGAAATTAACCACGCTGACGTGATGACGTCTAATATCAGGAAGTTACCGCATCGCTATCTTGGAGTCCTGGGATCAAATGAAAACAAGCCGATCGCTGTATCTTATAGGAGAGAGAGATCGAAAGTATATATAATATATTGTATATATAATATATTGACATGGAAGCCCAAGTTAAATATCAAGTTAAATATCTTGCTAATGTAGATTTACAATTATTGTGTGTGTTTTATATGTATTCTGGTAGATTGTACAGGAAGAAGGGGTTTGACCTTCCCAATATGGCGGAATTAAAACGGAAAGACCATATATGGATTTTAATTAACATGTGTTTTAGATTGTTTAATTACTTGTATGTATATATTAGAATGAAGAGAACTCATTAGTTTATGCACTTGAGGAAGACCTGTTATGGTTGAAACGCGTTGTGCCTTGTCTCATTGCTTTTTTGTGAAAGTAAAAAAACTACCCTCTGGTGTGGTATCCGTGATGTGGGAGAAAAATACCTGATTACCAAACATCAGCGGAGATAGCGTGAATAAGCTTATTATTCAAAGCCTTTACAGTGAAAGCCTGCTTTCTAAGGCTCTATAGATTGTGAGTGACGTATTACCTCCGATTAATTCTGTTTAATATGTGTTACAGTATTATGCTATGTATGTTTTTCTACTTTTAGGTTGATCCAGAGATTCACCTATTATAAGTATAATACTACTATATTTCTTGCACCTCCCTATTCTCTTGATTTTTACCAAATGATGTATGTCTATAGTGCCTTTTGGTGATTCTCTGGCACTTGGGAGTTGTTGCTTTGTTTATCGTTATAGCGCCAATCCACCTATATATCTTTCTCTGGTTTTCCAGGAAATCTATTTTGTTTGTCTTATGGCTTGGGTGTGGTAAGCCAATTACCTCCAGCATACAGAAAATAGCTCTATTCACAACAACAGTAAAAACACATAAAAATACATAATTCCTATTATACTTAACAGAACCCCCACATTCAACCTGTCCCCAGATAGCTTAGATCTGAGCGCCCACTATATCCGAACAGCGCTCAGATGCCACAAACACAGTCAAATCGCCATGGGGTTAAACCATAGCAACAAGTTCCAACTGGTCTGGCAGTGTCCCTGGGACAACGCCCTGCTGGAGAACAATAGACAGGAAACGGGGGAGGGGAACGTCTTCTCATGTATTCAAAGGGGCAGAAAAAGTGTTTCAAAATCCAATAAGCCCAAATAATGCTTACACAGGGCAAAGTCTCCCAGGGGCAATAGTCAGAAGGCAGGAGGCGGGCAAACAGGCTTCTCCAAAAACCAGTGGCGAGGTTGGTTCCGCCACAAATAGCATTTTAGCTGAAGTGGTAGAGGTTAACACAGTGAAGGAGTCTAAGCATGCGTAGGGTAGGCATAAGGCTATCTTAGCTATAAGATAAGGCCAGGGACTAATGAAAGTATTTAGAAAATTGGGCAGACTAGATGGGCCAAATCGTTCTTATCTGCCGTCACATTCTATGTTTGGTGTAAGGGACCCGTGCTGCCTGTTGTGGGGCCCAGGAGTCTCTGTGTTAAATCTATATCAGCAGCAGCTCCTCTCACGACCCTCAAGAGCGTTGCCATGGGTTGCAATGGCAACGCTACGCGCTGCTAAACGTGTGCCGGAGCGTTGCCATGGCAACCCACGCCAATGCTTTTGCGGGTCATGAGAGACGAGGAGCTGCTGCTGATCTAGATTCAACACAGAGACTCCTGGGCCCTTCTTCAGAATCCAGGCTGCTATGACACTGGACCACAAGGGTAATGTAATGTACCCCCTTCCTGACCCTCAGTTAATAGGTAGGGTGGGTGGGATAAACAACATTGAAAAACAGTTAATCAGACCCGTTCACCCCACACCCCGTACTCCTAAACCCTGCTTCCCACACTGTTACCCCCAAACTCTGCTCCCCACGCTGTCACCCTTCTACACCATGCCCCTACACTGATCTAGGTAAACTAGAAAAATGGTCAGAGTTGTGGCCGCTGACATTTAATGTGGATAAGTGCAAGATAATGCATCTTGGATGTAAAAACCCAAGGGCGGAGTACAGAACATTTGATAGAGTCCCCTCCTTACACACTGCTCCCTTGTACGGTCACCTTCCTACACACTACATCCACTGCATCCACTATATATATATAAAAGAAACCAAGAGGGCTGCACTCACCTGAACATGGATACATTATAGGGTGCTGCTGGGGCCAAAATATACAAAATACAGAATCCAGCGCACTCGCTTATTAACTAAACAATGATTTAAAATCTTAGCGATTGTAATAGGTTTATTTAAAAACACCTCACCTAGGCAAAAAATAATGGAGGTTTAGTTACATCATATGATCATATATTGCATAAGCCTGCCACAACGTCAATGTACCCCATTCTTGGCAGGTCCTATTCTAACAACCTAATGCTTGCTCTTATGAGATTAATCCACTTACTTGGGAAATACTTCCTTGCTGTGACTCTCTACAAGTCAAGGCTAAAAAGGGTCCTGGAATGAGGCACCTGTGGCAGGGAGCAGTGCAAAACCAAGGAGCTTTGATGACACAGAATATGTGTCACACATTTCCTTATGATGTACTTGTGGTTACTCTGTGTTTCATCCAGGACTGTGGCCTTGACACTCATCAGGCTCTGACCTCCTTCCTTCTGGCAGGTGTACAGTCTTTGTTTGCTGGATTTTGGTTGGAATCCTCCATTCATAGTGTGTAATTTCATGGTCTTGACATCCATGATGACCAGTTCTTCTCTTGGCCAGGTTATTATTCCAGCTGGGTACCTGATTACTGGTAAGTGTCACGGCTCCCGACATCTCTGCCGTGGTGGCTGCACTTAACATAGCAGCCACGCCGTCAGAGATGTTTTAAACTTACCTTGGGATTGGCGAGCAGCTACCCAGTCTCCCTCCGTTCCGGTCCCCAACGGGTCTGACGTTCTTAAGAACCATTAAAGAAACTTACCTTCGCCCACATCAAAGATGACGGCAACGTGCGTGCGGTGTCAAGTCATAGACGCACACGCAGGTTTTGGGGTCAGAGGTCAGAGACAGCCAATTACAGCCTAATGAGGGTTATTTGAACCCAAATTACCTTTTTTATCAGTGTCCTGTCATAGTTTCCACTAGCTGGTTATCTGAGAGTGTGTTCCTGATTGTGTTTTTCTGGTATTTGACTTTGGCTTCGTTTTCTGATTTCTGGTATCCTTGACTTCTGGCTTTCCTCATCATTGTGTCTCATTCTGTGTCCATGACCTCGGCAAGTATTTTGACTATTCTGCGGTACGTTAAGTCTGGCCATTCTAAAGTCCAGTTACACGTTATCATTAGTCCTAGGTGTGATACTATTCTGTGTGCTGGATCAACTATAATTGTGACATTCCGACATGGCCATGGATCCTGCAGATTTGTGTCAGCACATAGCAGCTTGCGAGAGGAAGGTAGAGGAAAATGGTCACCGTAGGGATCAATTTGCCCTGGCTTTCAATACTCTCTTAATACATATGGCTTATTTACAGCCTGAGGTTCCTCCGGCAGTTACACCTCCGCCTACTGTACCTACACCTATAGTATATAAGGCACCTACTATCTCTAGCACTATATGTGCAAATAATAAAGCTGGATAAAAGTATCAGAAGAATAATAAGACAGGTATTAGGAACTATAAAGAATCAGGGAAAGAAAATAACACCTTGTAAATAAATGTGGTCAGCAATGTCCAGATAGTGGTTATGCAGGGTTGAATTAATCCGGTAGGCAGGATAATGCAGAGTTGATAGTAATCCAGGTTAGTATGGTGCAGGGTTGTATAAATCAGGAACCGAACAGGCGCACGAACCATGGACCACCCGGGAGCTTGTCAAGCCCTATCATCACCTCTTAACAATTCTAGCTGCAGTGTTCTAATTTTTCATCTGGGTGGTTGCAATTCGTATGAACGACCACGAGGGGGTGGCCATCTTGTTCGCATGAATGTAGGCAGCGGTGTTTGGTCGTCAAGTTCATGGAACTCAAATCAGACACGGAAACTCCTGAACACCGCTGGACTTCTATCATAGCCTGCATTTGGATTCTACACCTCCTAGAAGGGTACTGTTTGGTAGAATCGTTCATCTGGATGAGGGGAATAAGCTCCATGGTATGACTATTGACTATGTTCGATAGTTTGTTCGTTTTTAAACTACCCAACTTGACCGACCGTTAGCACTGAATTAATGAAACTGTTTTGAGCATAGGACGGTCGGTCAAATTATGACTTCCATAGAAATCCCAAATCCCTGAACCGATCTAGGTGATTTTTGGATATGTTGGTCACCCAGATCGGGGCTATCAGGGGATGTAACTTTTGTGGGGTTTTCATGTGTTTTGCAGGTACTTTTGGGATGTCTGAAAAAATGGTGTTTTCCTGTACCTGGACATAATTGAGTTAGTACAGTTCCTGACTCAATTATCTCTCAGGCACAGAGGAGGAGTTTGTAACTTGTATAAATTCTGTGACTGTGCTCCCATTAAACAGACTTCTACCCAGTATTAAGCCGTGGCTCATGTGTGGGGGGAATTGCTATACTGTTCTTTGGATTATTATACTCTCTTGGAGGAGAGGTCTTTTCACTGGATGCTGGATCCAGGTGTTGGTCCAGGGTGGGAAGGGACGGGGGCTAGACCCTAGCCAAGCCGCAACGGCTAAGGGGGGCTACAGTGGTTATGGTGTCTGGTGCAGTGCTTATAGTACTCGGCGATACCTTGAAACTTGATTGGCGGAGGTACCCAGTCGGGTAAAAGCTTATTTCCAGGTTGTTTTCAATAAATCCACATATACGAAAAATAGATTAAAAAAAATGTGGTTAGCAAAAACTCTCCATCATAAGATGAAAGTATAAGCTCAATAATATAGTATAAAAATGGCTTTTTTATTAGAACATAATATCTTTGTCGAGTGGCATAAACTCACTATATAAGTAATAAAATGTATATCCCTCTCGAGTAATACAAATTTAAAAAATTGATGCAGACCTTCCCCAGTATACTCACTGTCCCGAGCACTCATGAGATTCCAAAAGTAAAAAGGATCTGCACCAGTCCAAGTGATGAGAGTCAGTAACTTCCAAGCTCATTTCTCCGCTCTGGCGACTTTTTCAATGGATATCAGAGCAGACAGTGCGGTTGTTTCAAGGAGTACAATATGATGAGGAGTACAATATCATGATACTTGAACAAAAATGAGCTGCATGATTGAGTTGCCAGAAATATGCCTGACCACACCTTGACACACCTCACAGCTTCTGGCACACTGTGATTTGGAGTGGCGAGGCCAAAATAGAGCTTTTTGGTCACAACCATAAGTGCTATGTTTGGAGAGAGGACAACAAGGCCTATCGTTATTTTTCCAGCTAGGCTATTTTAAACTGAAAATTCCTGTTTAATGCTGGATAATGCCTGATATATTTGCCCCAGGTAAAATTAATTATATTACATTGACCGAATACAATAAAAAAAGTGTGGTTCTTCGGTGTTGTAAGAAAATGAACAGTGTATAACCCTTTTTTCTTACTTCTCCAAAATATAGAAATATATATAAAATAATATAATATTATTTATTGTTTATATTATGAGTTGTTATATACAGCAATTTGTGAAAAAAATGAATAATTATTTATATAACAACTTCCCAAGTCAAGGCAAAGGGTAATACATCAAACATGCTCTCTTTGCAATATGAGAACATAATTAAAATAACATATATTGCTATAACTCAAAAAAAAATCTTGCAAAAATGGCTTGATCTATTGTTTGCACACTGCAATGTAGACATTTAAAATAAACAGGGGGATTATTTTTCTGCAGAAAGGTTGTGTAACTATTTGAAGAATTCTAGTTGTTCTGTAATTTCTTGTAACTTAGTTTATTATTATTACTACAACTACTACTGGGTTATCTTTTATTATTATTATTATTATTATTATTAATCATTTTGTACAAAAGCAATGTAACAGCTAGATTGCAATAGGCAGTGGCCTCTGTTCCTTTTGAAATAAATAGTTTTTATTGTTTGTCTATATGCTGTATAATTATCAATGTTGTGTTTTTACTAATTGTAAAACACTCTGGATCAGGGCCCTCTCTACCTTTTGTATTGGTCTGTGTATATTTTACTGTTGTTTCTTTATCTATGTATGTGGAATATGTTAGCGCTTTATAAATGGCAGTAATAATAATGTTTATTCTTATTTCTTTATACAGTTCACAGGTTCACTAAATGGTATCATCACATTTTCACTGAGAACCAATGTAATAGGATCTTGTGTATATAGTGTAGTTTAGTCTTTAATACTATAAATGAAGAAAAAAAAATAAAAGGAAAAACCATTCAAATGCTAAAATAATAATATAGTAATATTGGATGGGGAAAGGGCATAAAGAAACACTCTGGACACTTAAAGCACTCCAGCGTCCTGAATCACAGGTTCTAGTACTGCAAACATGCGAAATTCCATGAGTCTTGGTACACCAGGCGTACAGGTGAATGGGTCAACAGACTGATACATTACTCCCATTGACAAGAACTACTTTGTGGGTCAAGGACTGAAAGGAACACATCCCTATAAATATGTGGGTACAGGCAGAAGATACAGAAGACACAATGATTTGTGCTGAATATATCAATGAGATGAGATAGAGTGATATGTTTACCAAAGTAACAGACAATCCTATTTGTGTCTTAGTTCAGCTTGTGTTCATAGTTTAGCTTGTAACCAGTGGTACTTGGCTAGTGGAGGGATTGAAAAATAATAGGGAAATACCCTGCTAAAAAAGCCTCTGAACTAGTCCCTAGTCTCCTGGAAACACCTCCGAGGGTGTTCTAAACTAAGTCTGAATCTAAATAGTAGAGTCACTTGCCTAGTCAGCCATAACCTAGGAATAACACTGCGAGATAAGAAATGGGTCTAAAAGCCCATAGTGCAAATAAATGTCCCTTCGTGCATTAAGTGCATAAGTGCATAAGTGAAGTGGGAAGAAAAACGACGAGCTTTCGTCCTCGAGAAAAACCGGGACTTTTAAATGCCCGTTAACAAATCAGGCACGGGATCCCCCTATCGGGATGATCCCGCGTCACATGTGACGTACCATGTCACAGGGTCGGGGGTAGCGACAAGGGAGGAGTCAGTAGGGGAAACGTCATGTGATTGACAGGTTACCTGTCTATGTCCGCCGTGATCTTGGCCGTGAAATGTGACAAATCCCTTAAAGAGCTCCTGGCAATATTACAAATAGCATTCTGACTTCAAATAAAGTTATAAACCAAAGAAGGTTATAAAGGGGTGAACTCAATCCTGGTATATTTTGATTGTGCCACCAAGAATCGCATTGTACACTGACAGTGGCATAAAAAAAGGAGAATCTATGCTAGCCTTCTTGAAGGGACTGTCCACTACCATGTTATGATAATTGGATAACAAAAAAAAAAAAGGGGGGCTCATACATAATTAAAGTGACGGTATAGTCATTTTAATTTTTAGTTATCTGTATAGGATGAGCATATTTGTCCCATATTGGAGCCAGTCAATCAGAGTTTTTTTGAGAATTATATACAATCACTAAGTCTGCAGTGTCATTATTTTCATATTAAGATAATTTTGCAATGATAGACTTTAGTGCATTGGGGGGGACGGGGTCCAGTCCTGCCTCTGCAGTGAGGTCTGCAGGGTTATTGTAAATGCAGTCCGTTTTGCTCAGCCTATGCCGGCTCTGAGTGCTGGATGGACGGGCCAAACATCGTGGTCGGATTGATGCCTCGGTGAGTCGTCCTCTCCGACAGATCCTGAGGGGGAACTCCGTCCATGTCTGCTGCCGGTGAGGGGCTGTGTTCGTTGAGTGCGGGAGGGGTGCGAGGGCGGCCGGGTCTCCTCTTGGCCCCAGGCTCCGTGTGGGGTCTGCATCCTGGCGCCACGAACTCGGGTGCTACAAGAGGCCAAGTTCTTCCCTGTGAGGGCGCTTCGGAGAGCCCTGGTGTTTCGTCGCTGCCAGCGGCGGTTAGGCTTCTGGCGATGTGGCCGATGCTGAGGAGCTAGCCTCCTGGTGACCCCCGGCCCGGGTGGGCAGTCGGTGCTCGACTTTGGCGCTAAAGGGTATGTATTGCCCTTAGTAGGCCCATTCTGCCCCTGTTTCCCCGGCCCACATGCTGTACCTCCGTATTGCACATGGGGTGTTGCAAAGAGTCTGTCCAGCTTTTCCATGAATTGTTGGAATATTAGATCCAGGCTTGTGGCTTGTACGGGTACAGGATCAATAAGGCAAGTGGCTTCTGCAATATTGCTAGGCCCGGAGCGTCCGGAGCCCAAGCCCGGGTGGGCGGATGCCATCCGTATAGCCATGTGCATTGCTTCGGTGGGGACCGGGATAACCCCCGCCGGTCCATAGGGGGGGGAACAGGGTTTCCAGCTTTGCCTTGCCGTGTGTATCCGCAGTGGGAGAGCGGCCGTCTCCCCCACCACCACCATGCTTGTAGGCCGCAAACCTGCATGGGTCGGGTCCAGTACATAGAGCCACTTGCGTGGTGTCAACATGTCGTCTCGATGTCCCCTATCGCTTGGGAGCACCAGGACTTCAGTTTACTGCCTCCGGTTATCGAGAATCGGCTTTAGGTGAGTTGATACGCGGGAGCAGCAGCGACATGCGTCTGCTCCCCTCCGCAGTTAGGCCCCGCCCTCCTGATTCATTTTTTTATTGGGGTGGGGCACTTGGGAGAACATAAGCCACTGTTATATTATTACCCTTCATCCAACCACTCAGGGGTGGAGGAAGTGGTAGGGGACTTGCACGGGTCCTAAACCCAGATAACTATTCCCTCTATAATGCTCCCTGTTTATTAAAACAGTTTTAACCAAACATCGGAGACAGAAGATTGCCTCTCTCTATCAGTACACGAGAGCTAATCAACTTTCTCAACGTGTACTTTTTAGTAAAACATTAACAGAAGTTGGCCAGTACTTTCTCATTGTGAGCATGAGGATCAATACTCTTTTGTTACTATAGATCCCAGCAGTATTACAAATACAGCTGTCAGTATTATGGACGAAATGTTGCTTTTGCGGCTGTAAACCGATATATGTTTTTACTTAAAATTATCTTAAAATCCTGATCCTGATTTACACTGATATACAGGTAACAGCCTGCAAAACAGGGTACTCAAATGGATGTTTTTTCTCACCTATGAGAGAAACATTTTTCATCAACCACAATTTTAACATTGATTAATAAATGGGATACAACAATCAAGAGATTTGACATATATTTTAGAATTCTACAGATCTTCTACTCCACCTTTTTAACAAATCACTTGTTATCTCTCATATTGCTGCATTGTGACTAATAGTGGCAGTTTTGTATCTCTGTTTTCATGGAGCCATATTTGCTTCAGGAAGATAAATTCTATAATGTTTTCTGTGAAGAGATTGTTTATCGTATAACTAGTCTGGCATTTAATAGACTGAGTGAAGGAATAGTAATGGTCATCTCCATTCTTCATGGCAGAATACATGCTGGTCCTCAGATATAGAGTGAATGTATTGAAAATATTATTCTGTCAAGGAGTGTTACAGTATATAACAGCAGAAGTAGAATCATAAATAGTTTTGCTTCTTCTGTATACTGTAATTAAGAAATAATAGAATGTTTGCACTTGTGGATTATGTCTATATGCCACCAATAAAAAAATAAAAATGAAATTAGTTAATTTAATATCACGTTAAGCAATCCCCATGATGATCAGTGATCAGCAAACTAATAATCAAATGTATTTCTTTTATAAAACTGAATTATTTAAATAATACAGGAAATGCAGGATAAAATTATGATATGTGTTCCTTGGGAAATTATATAATTAAGTAACATAGTACATATGTTATAAGGGCTCAACTTACACTGATTCTGACTTGGTGCAGTTTTTTTTTTTTTTTTTGCAGTTTTGAGTTTGTGCTGTCACATAGTTGTTTTTCATACAGATCATTCCTTATCACGGATAATGTTTACATTCAGTCACTTAACATGGATAAATAACATACTGGTTTATCATATAAGTCTAACATCGTAACCGAACTGGATAACTGACTTGTTCAGCCCTACAACATGTAGGATGATCATCGAAGGTCAAATTAGGGGTTGAGAGGAAGGACAGAGGGGAAGGAATAAGGGGGGGGGGGGGAAGGGATGTCAAGGTATACAATACTCATAGATTAGTCTTGTTCATTTCTCTGTATATAGTGCAATTTGGGTGGATTCCTAGTGGTTGTCATCTGGGTCTAAATTGAGTGTGTGTGCCTCCCACATCTTCCAGGCGTCAACCCAGAATTTGCGTACGGGCTTCGCCTTCCTGGCCATTTTCTCATATTGTTTAGAAATTTCTATTGTTTGGATGCATGCAGACAATTTTGGGGGGTTCACTGATAACCAATTTCTACTTATCGTTTGCAGTGCCGCTATCAATATATGATACGTGAGATATTTGACCGGTTGCTGTATGTTTCGTGGGAATAGTTGTAGTAGGTATAAGTCAGGTTGGGGTGGCATGATTACATTAGTAGCAATTTTTATTAGTCGGGAAATTTGTGTCCAGAAAGGAATAATTTGGGGACATGACCACCAAATGTGGTATGTGGTGCCAGGGTGGTCCCTGCATCTCCAACATGTGCTGGTGGATTGGGGGTTGATATGTTTCAGTTTGGTTGGGACAAGGTGCCAGCGATAGAGTATTTTCCTAGACATTTCGACATGTGAGGCACATAGTGTTAAATTTTTATTTGCGGAGAATATGCAGAGCCACTGCGTTTCGGTTAGTTGCTTATTTAGGTCTGTTTCCCAGGCTTGGACACAAGAGGGTTTACTAGTGTGTTGCTTTTGAATAATCTCGTGGTACAGCGGGGACATAGGCCTGGTCGGCTGTTTATGTTGCAGACACATTTGTTCGACAATAGATGGGAGCCGGGTGTGCCCGAGTCGGGCTTCTTGGGAATGTTGTCTGTGAAACCATGAGTTTATTTGCATATGGGGAAGGAGCAGAGATCGTGGTATCTGGTATTTAGCCTGTAAACTTTCAAAAGGAATTATTTTGCCATTATCAATCAACTGGTGAAGGGATGTTACCCCGTGGGTGATCCACTCTTTTTATGTTAAAATACGGTATGCATGTTGTGAGGGCCTGTAGTTTCATAGCTGGCGACGGGTATGTCGAGGGCCATGATTTGGTTATGTGTTTGTCCCAAATGGACAGGGATAACCTAGTTGTAGGTAACATATTTTTATATTTGGGTCTAAAAGGGCACAGTATCCATGCTAACGTCGTCATGTCGTGTCCCATTGTGTATGTGGACTCTATAGCAAGCCACTCTGGTGGGGGTACCTGATGAAACGTTGTGATTTAGGGACTAAGGATTGATGCCGAATAGTACGTGTGCAGGTGCGGGATTCCCAGGCCTCCATGTCTAAAGGGTTTGTGTAACGTGGACGTTGCCACTCTCGGTCGCTTGTTGTTCCAGATAAAAGCATTTATAAGGGCTTGTGTTTCTCGGAAGAAGGTATTTGGAAGTCTGATGCGTAGCGTACGGAATAAATATTGGAGCTTGGGTAGAAGTACCATCTTTGTCGCGGCTATACGGCCCAACCAAAAGACATACTTTCCCTTCCAGCTCATGTTTTGACCTTTCAGAGAATTCAGCAGTTTAGTGTAGTTTGCGTGTAGCATAGCGTGGGGTGAAGCTGTGAATGCGATCCCTAAGAAAGTGAGGTGGTCAGTTCGCCAGTCATATGAGTGGATCTTTTTTAATTCTTGTGTGGTGCTCGACGACTTGTGTATACCCATCGCTTGTGTCTTGGCGATATTAAGTTTGTAGTATGCACATGCACTGTATGTGGCCAGTATGTCGTGTAGGTATGGGAGGGATGTATGTGGTGCTTCGATGGATAACATGATGTCATCTGCGAACATTGTAAGTTTGTGTTCCGTATGTCCTATTTTAATACCTTGTACAGCGTTGCTCAGTCTTATGTGTTGTGCCAATGGTTCTAAGACCAGGATGTATAGCAACGGGGATAGCGGGCATCCCTGACGCGATCCATTGGTAATATTAAATCGTTTTGATAGGAACCCACTATTAGCTACGTGGGCAGATGGTGTAGAGTATAGTGCTGACAGTAGGGACATGAAGCTCGGCGGAAAGTTAAATTCATTCAGTGTGGCCTCAAGGAATCCCCAGTGCACCCTGTCAAACGCTGGGTCTTCCAGAGGCCCGCGCCCCGGCCATCAGGTCCAGCAAGTTTTCCTAGTGCCGTTTGAGCCCTGCCTTCCTTTAACAAACCCAACTTGATTCCCATGTATTATTGAGGGAATAATGGAGGAGAGTCGATTTGCATAAATTTTTGCTAGCAACTTCGTGTCAGAATTCAATAATGAGATAGGTCTCAGATTTTGGGGTTTAGTGGGTGGTTTCCCCGGTTTGGGGAGCGTTGCAATGTGAGCTATCAGCATTTCTTCAGGCATGTAACTAGTCGCGATGATTGCATTAAATGTGTTCTCTAATTGAGGGGCTAAGGTTGACTTGAAGCATTTATAGTATATGTTTGTGAAGCCATCTGGGCCCGGTGACTTCCCCTGTGGTAGGGTATCAATAGTTTTCTCTATTTCAGTAATTGTGATAGGGTGTTGAATCGTTGCTTGTTGGCTGAGTTAAGACGAGGAAGATGGGCATGTTTTAAGAAGTTGTGTATTTCTTGTTTTGTGGGTTGATGAGTCTCTTCATTATGTGCGAGATTATAGAGCTTATCATAGAACTCCGCCATAGTATCATTAATTTGTTGAGGGTTTGTAAGTTTGGCTCCTGCGGTGTTGAATATGTGCGGGATTTTTGATCGGGCCTGTTGTTGTCTCAATAAAGAGGCCAAGGCCTTCCCCGCCTTATTCCCTTGGGAATATTGCCTCATTTTGAGCCTAGTCAATGTGTCAGATGTCTGTTGAAATAATAGGTCGTTTATTTCTTTGGTGGTATGGTAAATTTCTGTCTGACCTACTGTGGTCGGGGAGAGGAGTTGGGCGTTTGTTTGGTCTCTAAGTTTTTTGAGTAGTGTGGTGTATGTTCCTTGCGTTGTTCTTTTTAAATACGCAGCCCGGCTAATAAGTAGTCCTCGAATGACAGCTTTGTGGGCTAGCCATACGCTTTGAGGCTTTACCTGGGGCGAGTAGTTTGTTTGGAAATATTGCTGAATTTCTTTTTCTAAAGTGTCCTTAAAGGTTTGGTCAATTAAGATACTATCATTTAGTTTCCATGGGGAGGTACCCCTGAAGGAAAATTTGTCCTGCAGCGTGAGGGATATAGGTGCATGGTCCGACCATGTCAGGTCTCCTATCATACAGTTTGTCGTAGATGGTAGGAGGTGTGCAGCTATGAGGATATGATCTATGCGTGAGCTCGTTTTGTGGACTCGCGAATGGTGCGTGTATTCCCTTATGTTTGGGTGGGTTGTGCGCCATGAGTCATAAAGATTATACTCCATAAGTAACCTCGTCATAGCTTTGCATTGGGGCTTTAGGGCAGCATATCGCTTGCTATCAGGTAGAGCCGTTGTATCTAGGGCTGGGTCAAAGATGTGGTTTAGATCACCGCATATGATTAGGTTATGGAGTTGCGGGTCAGGAATTTTAGAGAGGACCTTGTGTAGGAAATTTCGTTGGTTAGTGTTCGGACTATATACTGAGGCAATTGTGTAGTTAATGTCATTGATTGAACAGTGGATAATAACAAATCTGCCTTGTGAGTCTTTTTTGACATGAAGGAGCTCGAATGACAGTGACCTATGGAGGAATATAGAGGTTCCCTTGGATTTAGAGGAATGAGTGGAGTGGTATTGCGTGGGGTAATCTTGCTGCGCGAATTTTGGGATTTTAGTATGGGTAAAATGGGTTTCCTGAACACAAAGGATATCTACCTTTCCTTTCCGGGCTGTGTCTAATAAGACACATCGTTTGTGCGGAGTGTTCAAGCCGCACGCATTAATAGTTTGTATCTTCAGGTTGTGTTATTATTTTGTTTATTTGGAGGATTGTCTTTGGACTAATAGTAGGAGAGCGGAAATACCTTGAGTAGGGGAGGGGTAACTTGGAGATGGTAGGGGGAAGGGTAGGAGGGGTAAAATATGTACAAGTTCCCTGTAGCAGGGAAGTAGTGCGGTAGTTACGCACCGTGGGGTATGGAAACATTTGTCTCCTATGGTGTGGCATGTGGGCTTGATTGACAGAGCCTGCATGAAAAAAAAAAACTGGTTTCACTTTCAAACAGATGTAATTTACCTTAAATAATTGTATCTCAATCTCTAAAATGAACTTTAATCACATACAGGAGGCTCTTGCAGGATCTAGTAAGCTATTAACATAGCAGGGGATAAGAACATCTAAATTAAACAGAACTTGCAATAAAGAAAGCCTAAATAGGGCTTTCTTTACAGGAAGTGTTTATGGAAGGCTGTGCAAGTCACATGCAGGTAGGTGTGACTAGGGTTCATAAACAAAGGGATTTAACTCCTAAATGGCAGAGGATTGACCAGTGAGGCTGCAGGGGCATGTTCTATACACCAAAACTACTTCATTAAGCTAAAGTTGTTTAGGTGACTATAGTGTCCCTTTAAGGAATACAATACGAAGAAAGTTTGATGAGAGAGTTCCTGTTGCTTGAAATAATGCAATATAGATGTAGTTTGATGAGAAGAGTTCCTGTTGCTTTAAGGAATGAGACATGCAGATATTGGAATGCAATGAGTTCCTGTAGCTTTAATGAATACAATATGAAGAAAGTTTGATGAGAGAGTTCCTGTTGCTTGAAGGAATAAAATATACATGTAGTTTGATGAAAAGAGTTCCTGTAGCTTTAAGGAA
The DNA here is from genome assembly GCF_036172605.1 of Pelobates fuscus. Lineage (NCBI taxonomy): Eukaryota > Metazoa > Chordata > Amphibia > Anura > Pelobatidae > Pelobates > Pelobates fuscus. The sequence goes on along the minus strand of NC_086324.1, from coordinate 95,476,836 downwards.
TGAGACATGCAGATATTGGAATGCAATGAGTTACTGTAGCTTTACGGAATGAGACATGCAGATATTGGAATGTGATGAGTTCCTGTAGCTTTAAGGCATACAATATGAAGAAAGGTTGATGAGAGTGTTCCTGAAGCTTATAGAACACAATATGAAGATAGTTTGATGAGAGAGTTCCTGTAGCTTTAAGGAACACAATATGAAGATAGTTTGATGAGAGAGTTCCTGTGGCTTTAAGGAACTCGAGTATAATTTAAGTGACTTATTTTTATATGGAAAGTTCATAAGATGAATCCATTTGAATAAGTTCATGTAGTAATTACAATAATAACCTCCAATTAATCTCAGTAAGAAGACACATAGTGAAAACTGAAGTGCTAATGGAAGGTAACCATCCAACAATATAACTTGCGTTTATGATGAAAAGCTTTATGAAGCAGAGAGTATCCAAAGGTAATCTGAGTCAATTGGAAGGAGAATGGAGATCAGCGGTTACAACAATCCAGGTTCGGTACACGTAATTCGTAGAAAGAGAGAGCTTGATTGTAGCTGGTCTGATTGATCAGGGAAGCTTCAAAATAATCAAGCACTTTGAATCTGGCGCAGTTCCTCTAAGTAGCATGAGGAAACTGCGTCAGAGGAGGCGTGTCAATAGTCCATGAACCCGGAAGTGTCGGATCACGGTGAAGCTGCTAGTTAAGTTCTGACAGAACCCCCACCCCCCACCCACCCCAAAGAGCACACACAGGATGCTAACAGTTCAGCTTAGAGTCTATGGAATGCTTTAACCAGACAGTCAGCATGAACAACAGAAGAATCCTCCCAAGTATCATCATCAACTCCATAACCTTCCCATCTTATAAGGTATTGTAACGAGCCCCGGTGGATTCTAGAATCTAGAACTTTCTGGACTTCATATTCCTCTTCACCCCGAACGATGACTGGAGGAGGAGTAGTAATCACATCCCTGCAGAAGGGATCAGGAAGATGAGGTTTCAATAATGATATATGAAAAACAGGATGAAGTATAACTGTGGGAGAGTTTCAATTTTACAGCATTGTCATTGATTATTGATGTGATACGAAACGGACCAAAGAAGAGGGAACTGAGTTTCTTCGAAGGACGGTTAGTAGTGATGTTCTTAGACGAAAGCCATATGAGATCATTGATTTTATATTTAGGAGGAGGAAGCCTTTTAGCATCAGCAAACTTCTTGTGGCTTCGTAGTGAGGACTCGAGGTTTGCTTTTAATTTGAGGAACAAAGAGGACATGGAATTGTTCCATTCAGTGACAGCAGGACTAGGCGTAGAACCAATGTCACCTGGAAACGAATAGGGATGAAACACGTAATTCAAAAAAAAAAAAAAAAAGGAGTCATTTTAGTCCTGGTGTGGATAAAATTGTTGTAGGCAGGGGGGGCGGAGCCAACTGCCGATCAGAGCGGACGCACCTCAGAAGGCTCCGTGCCATAAAAGACAAAATAACTGACTTTCTGCTGGAAATTGTGCGCTTACCTACCCACAAATTACCCTGCACATCGCAGATATCGAGATAGGCAGGACAAACAAAAAACCCAGAGCGGACAAAACTCCTGCAAGCCATGACATCGGCGAACTCCTGCGAAACTCTCAGAAGGCCGCATGGGAGAAAATGGCGCTGGGGAAGAAGGATTCTCGGACTCCTCTGACGACGGCTATACCGACATGGGAGAGGGATCTTCCTTGAACAGACCTGTGGTGAGAACGACCAAATCGTCTCCGCCGGGTGAGCTAGTCACTGTGGACCTTCTAAAAAGTATGTTTGCAGAACTTTGGCAGAACTTGGCTAAAGACATAGCCTGCTTTCAGGACGCCATTGCGGGCGCAATCACGAGGCTGGACCTTCTCGAGACCACAGCAAACACTCAGGACACCCGACTAAGCGCCTTGGAACATAAGGTCTCTGACCTCCAAAAGCAGCAACTAAGCACCGCTGACAAAGTGGAAATCCTGGAGGACAACAGGAGGAAACACAACCTTAACCCCTTAAGGACCAAACTTCTGGAATAAAATGGAATCATGACGTGTCACACACGTCATGTGTCCTTAAGGGGTTAAGGTTAGAGGGGTGCCTGAAACCGTCGGATTATCTGACCTACCCCACTACATTAGGCGCCTACTGGCTACGCTGCTACAGCCTAAGCAGGCCAAAAACATAAAACTGGACGGACTTTTCCGTTTGCCGAAACCCGCAGCAGCACCACCCACAGCCACCGCAGACCTTATAGTGCGGTCCCAATTTCTGCAGGACAAGGCAACACTGCTGGCAGCAGCCCGGGGGAAAACCCCGCTTATATTTGAGGACTCCCAAATTTCCTTGTTCCCTGATTTAACGAGGAGCACTCTCCTATGGCGCAAATCGCTCCAATCCCAACTGCAACATTTGCGCACCAAGAATATCCCCTATCGATGGGGGGGACCTAGGCTAGTCACCGTAACATACCAAGGGACTGTACACCGGGCAAGGAGCCCGCAAGAACTGAGCGCTCTTTTGGGCCGGCTGGGCCTCTTAGCCACAAAGGAAGCAACCTCGACAAATCTGTCTCACCTGGATCCTTCTACAGTAGCAGAGTTCGTCCCGCGGCCACAAAGACGACAACACCTACTGGATAAGCCTGCTGGACCGACCTGAGCTGGAGCAGACACCTGTCCCTTCAGAGGACTGCCACACTTTCCAACACCTCAACGAATGCATAAGCAACCACGTTTATATTGTTATTTTGTCTAACCTATCTTGTGTTATATCTGTTTGTTATATCTTTTGTTCTACCTGCCCCTACATGTGCCAGAGCGGGTGGATATACACCTCCACCTATAGCTCTCCATAATTTCATATGCTATATGCGCTAGGGATAAGACCATGTCCGGTATGCCCCAACTAAAGCTGGCTCCCCTACACTCCCCCCCCCCCCCCCCTGCAACCGCAATAGAGTTCACACGAAGAATTTAATCCTGGAGGGGGAGGCCCCCCCATTGGGGCACAATTAGCCCAACAGTATTAGAATGCCTCATTGTAGAATTTATCAGATGTACCCCAGCGGGATGTTATTATTGTACCTTATAAGTTGTATTGCCTTGTTACCAAAACAAAAATCCTCACTCTGCATTTTATTTTTTATTTCTCTTTCTCTGTCTTACCGAAACCAATGTGAATACTATACTATTTGTATGCCTCAATGATAGGGTGGAAGCCCACTTGTTGTGTAACTTACATGCAGAGTGAATAAATAAAGAATTAAAAAAAATAAAAAAATTGTTGTAGGCAAACTCAGCAATTGGTAACCAAGCGACCCAATCATCTTGAAGATGAGTACAATAACAACATAGATATTGTTCCAGGCACTGATTGACTCTTTCTGTTTGCCCATTGGTTTGGGGATGATATGCAGAAGAGAGCTTACGTTGTATCCGAAAAGAAGAACATATTTCTTTCCAGAATTTAGAGGTGAGTTGCGTTCCTCTATCCGAGATGATTTCTTCAGGAAGTCCATGGAGTTTAATGATGTTATTGATGAATAATTTTGAAAGTTCAGAAGATTACCGTATATACTCGAGTATAAGCCGAGTTTTTCAGCACATTTTTTGTGCTGAAAAAACCCAACTCGGCTTATACTCGAGTCAGAGTCTGTATTATGGCAATTTGCATTGCCATAATACAGACCGGGGGAGAGGGGTGCTGGCAGAGCACCCCTCTCCCCCCACTGAACTACCAATGACACTGGACCACCAGGGAAGGAGCCCCCCTCCCTGGCCAGCTAGCAAGCAGGGAGGGGGGACGAAAAAAAAAGATAATTTAAAAAAAATAATAATAATAATTAAATAATAAATAATAATAATAAAAAATAATAATATGATAAAAATAAAAAAAATTATAATTAATAATATATCAAATGCCCACCCCCACCCCCACCAACACATACACAAACACACAATGCATCACACACTGCATCACACACTCACACTTCATTCATATACACACACTGCACTCACACACACTGCATTCATACACACACTGCACTCATACACACACTGCACTCATACACACACTGCACTCACACACACTGCACTCACACACACACACTGCACTCACACACACACTGCACTCATACACACACACTGCACTCATACACACTGCACTCATACACACTGCACTCATACACACACACTGCATTCATTATATACACACACTGGAAATAAATATTCAATTAATATATACGCACACACACTGCACTCATACACACACACTGCACTCACACTGCACTCATACACACACACACACTGCACTCATACACGCACACTGCACTCATACACACTGCACTCATACACACACTGCACTCATACGCGCACTGCACTCATACACACTGCACTCATACACACACACTGCATTCATTATATACACACACTGAAAATAAATATTCAATTAATAGATACGCACACACACTGCACTCATACACACACACACTGCACTCATACACACACACACTGCACTCACACACTGCACTCACACACGCACTGCACTCACACACTGCACTCATACACACACACACTGCACTCATACACACACACTGCACTCACACACTGCATTCATACACGCACTGCACTCACACACTGCACTCATACACGCACTGCACTCATACACGCACTGCACACACACACTGCACTCATACACACACACACTGCACTCACGCACTGCACTCATACACGCACTGCACTCATCCGCACACTGCACTCATACGCACACTGCATTCATACGCACACACTGCATTCATACGCACACACTGCATTCATTATATACACACACTGTAAATAAATATTCAATTAATATAATTTTTTGAGGATCTAATTTTATTTAGAAATTTACCAGTAGCTGCTACATTTCCCACCCTAGTCTTATACTCGAGTCAATACGTTTTCCCAGTTTTTTGGGGTAAAATTAGGGGCCTCGGCTTATATTCGGGTCGGCTTATACTCGAGTATAAACGGTAAGTTAATTTCTTTCTTCTTCTAATGGAAGAAAATAAGACATCTTTGTGAATCGATCCACAACAACTAGTGTAGTAGTGTAAAAATACTGCTAAACACAAACACCGCAGTAATGTAAAAATAGTCCTGGTCCTTAACGGTAGGAAAATTGAAAAACGGTCTGGTCACTAAGGGGTTAAATAAAGCCATAATAAATACAACATTCACAACAATAGAACGTAAACCATATAAAAAATAAATTATATATATATATATATATATATATATATATATATATATAAATGTATGATGCATACATATAAATATGCTCATTAAAGTATTACTCCAAGCATTATAATCACTACTGCCTGTTGTTACGGTTATGGTGCAGAGAGTAAGTTATAAACACAAAAACAGGGCTATTCACTCAACCCTAAACTGCATTTTAACCTAAACAAATAAAACAGCCAGATTAAAATTAAACTACATATACTTTTCTTGCCTTTTTGCTTGCAAATCCTTCAATTTTAGAATCAAGCTTAAGCTCATTCAGCAACCCATATTCAATGCATAACAGAGAGAGTGCATTTAAATGCTCCTGACCCATGGAAGATCTTAGTTCATTTTTTTACATGTTTTAATGTTGAAAACAAACGCTCACCATTGCAGTTGCTGACCACTAAACACAAATACATGCGGAGGGTCACATGTGTGTATGGAAATGCACCAACTAGGTATTGTGTGACCACAAACTTGTACATCTGTATTTCTTGACTCTCGTGAGTGACTTTATTTGCAGGGGGATTTGCAGGTACATTTTGAAAAGAGAGGCAAACTGTGCAATTTCTTCTGCAAACAGTTGGTCGAGATCTTCAGGATATTGTGTCACTAGTGTTCTGGCTTTGGAGCATAGACTATCTGTTGCTAGAGTGCACATTTCTGACAGCAAGCCAAATCTTTCCTGAATGACGCTGTATGCTGCTTGTCTGTGCCTCATGGATTCTGTCAGTTGGTCAATTATAAGATCAAAGGTGTGCACTTTAAACTTCTCAGAAAGTGTCATATCAGCATCAGCATTTCCTGCATCACCATAGTCCCACCTCCTATTTCTTTTAATTTTCCTTCTACGTGCTAGCTGGTACTCCACGCAGCAGGCAATATCTTTGCCCTGCTGTTCAAATTCAGAGAATCTAGAATGTAGAGACTGAAAAAAATCCTTCAGAGAGTTCAGCATGCCTGTTGCTGTATGTAAATCTAATTTTGCATCTTGGAGACTCTGACTGGTTCTGTGAAACCTGGGTAAAAAACAGACTTTTTTTACAATCATTATTCCAGTTTCCAGCTGATCTATAACACTGCTTAGGCCCTTTGCTTGTAAACAGATCTCTCCCTTTGTGGACTCATCATTCAAAATAATTGCAAGGACTTCTTTAATAGTACTATATCCTTTTTGTAAGGCATTCACAGCATCATGATGAGCAGACCAACGAGTATCAGCTAACCTCTTTAATGTGGGTATACCACACGTTTTGAAAAGGTTTGTTAACAGATTCCACCGATGAGTTGAACAAAAAAAACAATATAACTGCTGAACAAAATTAAAGAATGAAACTGTAACTGGACAGCTGTTTACGGTATTTTGTCCTACAAGGTTTAGTGAATGTGCACAACAAGGAATGTATTCAGCCAGTGGATTTTTTCCAGAATTAAGGCCTGCATACCATTATATTTGCCACTCAAATTAGATGCATTACCATATGGCTGGCCCTTACAGTCTTTGATGGAAATACCACTTTCTTCCAGAAATTGAAGAACTGTGTTTGCTAGTTCTATACCAGTATGTCCAGATATTGGGATACATTTTGTAAAACGCTCCACTGGACCACTGGCAAGTACATAGTGAAATATAATGGTCGGTTGATCAGAATGTGCAATGTTAGGGGTGGAATAAAAAAAAAATTGAATAATATTTGACTTCTTTAATTGCATTTACAATCTGCTGTAGCACTTTCTGACCAATCAATTCAATAAACTCATCACATATTGTTGATGACAGGTACACTATGTGACCTCTTCCTTTGTTGCCATGCTTTTGAATATGTTCGGCGAGGAATGGATCACATTCAGCTAACAGCTCAAGGCAGCCCAAATAATTCCCATTGTGTACAGATCCAATAACTTCATCACTTCCTCAAAAAGGAAGACCTCGTGATGAAAGTAGCTTTAAAACACTCAGGATACGGCAACATATTTTATGCCAATATTGTTTCTGATTCTCATACTGTTTAACAAGATCTTTGTCTGTGCGTTGACCAGAAGTTTTTCTCCTGATAAGGGTTTCAATTGCTTTTCCATGAGAAGCACTATTTTCATGCCTGCTTAAATCTCTTGTGGCATGTCGCCAATCTGAATAACCAGTTGAAGTCAAATGTGTTTCGTCTTTCAAAAATAGTTTGCAAAGAGCACAAAAAACCTTGCCAGTTTTCAGAGAATAACACAGCCAGTCATGCTTAATTTTTTCTCCATTCAACTGTTCCTGGAAAAACAATGACTTTGTACAGTGTCTGAGGCACTAAAATCACTGTCCATATGTTGACAGTTGGCAAAACCATTTTCACAAAAAAATATTCCCTCAAGGCATCACACATATTCCAATCTTCAATATCATTTGAATACATTTAATCTTGCTGTTTTGTTATATTTCCGTAGTCCAACTCAGTGGATCCAGCTGTTCCTGCACTAGTTGCACATGTAGCAACCAAACTGGATGCACTGACATCAATGGCACTGCTTGAACTTGAAGCATCTGAAGTGGAAGCATGTATATCAGTTGAACTGCTTGTTCCAGATGTGCTTTTTCCACAGAAGTCTGTAATTTTTCTTTGTTTTAGACAAGAATTTTTGCATTTGATTTTCTTCCTCTTTCTTAGCCTTCAGCTTCTCCCAACTACTACGTTGTTTTTTCATCCTTATGTGTAAAAAAAAAAAAGAGAGACTGTCGTTATCAAGTACTATCAAGTACTTTCTACAGGAGTTTCCACAGACTGTGGTACGGTATAACTTCTATCATTATACATTGATCCAGACACTGATGGTGGTATGGTATAACTCCTATCATTATATATTGATACAGACACTGATGGTGGTATGGTACAACTCCCAACATTAAATAGTGATCCAGACACTGATGGTGGTACGGTAGAACTCCTATCCTTATGTATTGATCCGGACACTGATGGTGGTATGGTATGACTCCTATCCTTATATATTAATCCACACACTGATGGTGGTACGGTGTAACTCTTATCCTTATATATATCGTTATATATTGATCCAGACACTGATGGTGATACAGAACAATTTCCATCATTAAATAGTTATCCAGACACTGATGGTGGTACGGTAGAACTCCTATCCTTATATATTGATCCAGACACTGATGGTGGTACGGTATAACTCCTTTATTTATATATTGTTCCAGACACTGATGGTGGTACAGAATAATTCCCATCATCAAATAGTGATCCAGACACTGATTGTGGTACGGTATAACTCCCATCATTAAATAGTGATTCAGACACTGATGGTGGTACGGTAGATCTCCTATCCTTATATATTGATCTAGATACTGATGGTGGTACAGTATAACTCCTACCCTTATATATTGATCCAGACACTGATGGTGATATGGTACATCTCCCATTATTAAATAGTGATCCAGACACTGATGGTGGTACTATATAACTCCCATCCTTAAATAGTGATCCAGACACTGATGGTGGTATGATATAACTCCTATCCTTATATTTAGATCCAGACACTGATGGTGGTACGGTATAACTCCTACCCTTGTATATTGATCCAGACACTGACAGTGGTACGGTATAACTCCCATCATTAAATAGTGATCCAGACACTGATAGTGGTGCGGTATAACTCCCATTATTAAAAAGTAATCCAGACACTGATGGTGGTAAAGTAGAACTCCTATCCTTATATATTGATCCAGACACTTATGGTGGTACGGTATGACTCCTATCCTTATATATTAATCCACACACTGATGGTGTTACGGTATAACTCCTATCCTTAGAGAAAGAAATTACTTAGACCATCTGGACACCAAATCCAGAAGTCTATAGTAAATACTGGAATAGGAGAGATGGGATTTCCAAATTAATTAATAATATGAACATAAAGAGTCATTTAGCAAGTGTAACAAAATAGGTGGTCAAATACCCGAATTGGGTAAAAAATGTAGCCTCAGTGGCTCACCTCAAAATGTCTTAGTCAATAGGGTACATATAGATTAGTCTTTAAAATGCTACAGATATTAGACTTTAATCATGGTTGGTCAATTCTGATAGCTACAGACAATAGATAAACTTAGCTTCGGTTGCTAAGTAAAGTATTGACTAGGAACACTGGTCCTTATGCTGGGAGCAGACTTAGTTATAAGGCTCTAAAGGCCACAACTAGCATCTGTGGAGGTATCTAAATAGAGCGAACAGAATTAAAGAATAATCTTACAAATTATCAACAAGACCAATCTGCAATCATACCCACATATATAAGGGCTAGTTAACTGTAATGAGACCTACTGGTTATATTTAAGGCTCACAGTATATCTTACCCATATTATGTGAAAAAAGGAATGATAAAAGCTTGCAGGAATACCAGGAGGACAGAGGTCAGTCTCCCTCCAGCCCCTGACGAAGGTGCATTACTGAAAGCACCGAAACGTGCGTCAGGTTTCTCTTTCCTTTCACTTATTTTTTCACTAGGGCACTGTCACTATGTGTAGGTAACCAACAATCTAAGTATGGTTCTACACATTAGATCACTTTCATTTTCACCTTCTTATTTTTTCACCTCATTACACTGGACATGTTGTTTGGGAGCAGCTAACTATACTCTAAGACTTATGGGAGCAGCTAACTATATATATAAGTCTCCTTTTAAATGTGTGCTGGTAGCTGCTGATACCTGTTTGACCAATCAGAGGAAGGCATGTGACCTCATTTGGGCGCCAAAAATAACGAGCATCCATATGCTAATGAGCCCTTTGAATTCGGCCAATCAACGGACTTGCCGTCTGACATCAGCGGCCAAGTTGATTAACTCTTGTAGTGCCAAAATTCTTCCTTGATAAATGAATAGCTACTGTCTAATGGGGCTACAAATGTGGTAATTTGTAGCACACATCAAAGTAAGCTAATGCCATGGTATTCCTGGGAGACAATAAACATTTAAGTTCATTTAAGTGGCATTACGATCTCTGAGGCATTCCTAAGGATCATGCCTGTAATAATCAAGTTAGTTATTTTCATGCTACTTGCTTCGTGATGCTAAGAATTCGTAACAATGTTGCAGCTACAAGTTGTGTAACTTTGTATTGATATAGAGTTACTTTTTAGTGATGCTGCGACATTATAACATTTCTACAGCAAGAAAACATAGCCGGAGAAATCAAGAATTCAGATTGACAGTCAAATCCAGTTAATCACGTTGTGAAATTCAAATCCATGTCAAATACCTAGACTGACTCGTTGTGTAAATAAAGAATGAAAATTGAAGAAGTCAAAAGGTCAGGTTTTGAGCTATATGAATTTCCGTCAGACTTCAGTAGTGATAACTAAGTCACTAGTAGCGTGGACACCCAGTACAGGTCATTCTCCTTCAGCCTTTTTATACGAGGGTGCCTCAACAGGCATGACAGCATGAAAGACCCCATTTGCACAAGGTTGGATGCCGAGCTACTTATGTCCTGTTCCTCGTCCTCAGTGATCTCTCTGAAGGTATGTTCTTCCCCCCCAGCCACGTACAACACCACGGGTACCAGATAGGTGACAACGAGCACCCTGGGATGCCTGTTGTGGTTGGTCTTCCTCCTCCTCCTCAAAGCCACATTCCTCCTCGGACTCCTCTTCCTCACATCGCAGGTCCAGCAAGCGATGCTGATGAGGCTGTTTCTGGTGGTGATGGTGACCACAACTCTTCCTCTGCAATCTCATCTACGACCTGATTCAGCACTCTTCGCAGGGCACGCTCCAGGAAGAAAACAAATGGTATGATGTTGCTGATGGTGCCTTCGGTGCGACTGACTAGGTTTGTCACCTCCTCAAAAGGACGCATGAGCCTACAGGCATTGCGCATGAGCGTCCAGTAATGTGGCAAAAAAATCCCCAGCTCCGCAGAGGCTGTCTTAGCACCCCGGTCATACAAATACTCGTTAACGGCTTTTTCTTGTTGGAGCAGGCGGTCGAACATTAGGAGTGTTGAATTCCAACAAGTCGGGCTGTCGCAAATCAAGCGCCTCACTGGCATGTTCTTTCGCCGCTGGATATCGGAAAAGTATGCCATGGCCGTGTAGGAACGCCTGAAATGGCCACACACCTTCCTGGCCTGCTTAAGGACGTCCTGTAAGCTTGGGTACTTATGCACAAAGCGTTTTACGATCAGATTACACACATGTGCCATGCACGGCACATGTGTCAACTTGCCCAAATGCAATGCCGCCAACAAATTTCTTCCGTTGTCACAAACCACTTTGCCGATCTCCAGTTGGTGCGGAGTCAGCCACTGATCCACCTGTGCATTCCGGGCGGACAGGAGTGCTGGTCCGGTGTGACTGTCTGCTTTCAGGCAAGTCAATCCCAAGACGGCGTGACACTGCCATATCCGGGATGTGGAACAGTACCTGTGGAGCTGGGGGGGTGCCGTTGATGTGGAGCAACACACAGCAGCAGAAGAGGACTCAGCCGAGGAGGTTATGGAAGAGGATGGAGTAGGAGGAGTAGAGGAGGTGGCAGCAGGTCCACCTGCAAGTTGTGGCGGTGTCACCAACTCCTCTGCAGAGCCACGCATTCCATGCTTGGCAGCCTTCAGCAGGTTTACCCAATGCGCAGTGTAGGTGATATACCTGCCCTGACCATGCTTTGCAGACCAGGTATCAGTGGTCAGATGGACCCTTGCCCCAACACTGTGTGCCAGACATGCCATTACTTCCTTTTGCACAATCAAGTACAGGTTGGGGATTGCCTTTTGTGCAAAGAAATTTCGGCCGGGTACCTTCCACTGCGGTGTCCCAATAGCTACAAATTATATGTATGGTAAAAGCTGGCGGGCTAAGAGTTCAGTCAAGCCAGCTGTCAGACGTCGGGCAAGGGGGTGACTTTGTGACATTGGCTTCTTACGCTCAAACATGTCCTTGACAGACACCTGACTGTGTGCAGATGAGCAGGAACTGCTCAAGGCGAGAGACGGAGAGGCAGATGGTTGAGAGGGGGCAAGGAGGACAGCAGTGGTTAACGTGGCTGAAGCTGCTGGACCAGGAGGAGGATGGCGGCTTTGAGTTTGTGTGCTGCTTGTACTCATGTGTTGATCCCATAGGCGTTTGTGATGTGCAATCATGTGCCTTCGCAAAGCAGTTGTACCTAGGTGGGTGTTGGACTTCCCACGACTCAGTTTCTTTTGGCACAGGTTGCAAATGGCATCGCTTTTGTCAGAGGCAGACACACAAAAAAAATGCCACACTGCTGAGCTCTGCAATGACGGCATTCTGGTGGTGGCAACAGCATGCGTTGATTGGCGTGCTGTCTGGCTGACCCCGGGTGCCGATGCATGCTTTCTGACTGTGCCACTAGCTCCTTGCGATGACCTCCCCCTGCTTCCATCTCGTCTCCTCCTCCTCCTCTCTGTCTAACCATCTGAACTTTCCCCCAGTTCTTCTTCTCTTCTAGCGGGCACCCACGTGACATCCACGGACGCATCGTCATCATCAACCGCTTCACTTGTATCTGACAACTCAGCAAAGGAAGCAGCAGCGGGTACAACATCATCATCATCACACCGTACATGTGTAATGCTGCCTGACTGTGACATATCCCTGTTATCTACATCCTCTGGCAATAATGGTTGCGCATCACTCATTTCTTCCAACTGATATATAAATAACTCCTCTGACAGACCAATCAAGCGGCTGTGGTGCTAGTGTTGGTGGTGGCGGCAGGCGGGCGAGTTGTAACTTGAGAGGTGCCCGAAGCTAAGCTGGAGGAGGATGGTGTGTCAAGGTTCCGAGCGGAAGCTGTAGAAGATTGGGTGTCCTGTGTTAGCCAGTCAACTATGTCCTCAGAACTTTTCAAGTTCAGGGTACGTGGCCTCTGAACACTGGAACACTGGGCATTATTCTAGGGCCAAAGGGAATCACAGCACCACGACCACGATGGCCCCTGCGGGGTGGCCTGCCTCTGCCTGTCTTTTTTTTTCGATTAGTGGTACTATGCGTGCAAGCTACTGTGACAACAGATATGAGTGGCACTGGTGTGACACTGTGCCCTGGCAGGCCCTGAAACGCACACTCGTGAAGGAAACTGACTGCTATTATATTACAGTCCAAAAAGTTGAGTTTTTTTTAAATGCAAGCTATTGGGACACCAGATATGAGTGAGTGGTGGCACTGGGCAGGCCCTGAAACGCACACTAGTGAAGGAAACTGACTGCTATTATATTACAGTCCAAAAAGTTTAGTTTATTTTTAAAATGCAAGCTATTGGGACACCAGTGAGTGAGTGGTAGCACTGGGCAAGTGGGCTCAGTATACGCTGTGAGCCTGACACACACGCTGGCAGACAACTAACTGCTATTCAATCTATTACAGTCAAAATTGTATTTTTATAAAAAAAATGTACACTACTGTTACACCAAATATGAGTTGCACTGGTGTGACACTGTGCCCTGGCAGGCCCTGAAACGCACACTCATGAAGGAAACTGACTGCTATTATATTACAGTCCAAACAGTTTAGTTTTTTTTTGTTTTTTTTTCCAATGTCTGATTTTTATTGAAAATTTGGCAAATAAAGAAGCATGGGGTACAGAAATAAAAAGGGAAGGGAATACATAGGTGCCAATACTTCCATCATTACAAAACGTAGCATAATTGAACACGGATCATTTGGCATCAAATGGTAAACTTTACCCTCATCCCATTTAAAGGGAACGTGCAAATTGTTCTTGAACATGTAAGATCGTACAGTTTCATAAATGTAAAGCATAAGAACATAATGACCCGCAAAGGTCGGCTTGGAAAAACATACAGGTAACGATAATCATTTGTGTAGAACATACTATCTACAAGCTCTAGGTCGAAGAGGAGGACCAGCAGTTTTATAGGGCAAGTGGTACATTGTATTAGTCACAAAGAATAACTGTACAGAGAACGTGTGACATTATCCGACCCTTGAGCCTCTGTTGTTTAGTATAATGTGTATACTTAAACCGTTACCGAGCCAGGATGTGACCAACCCTAAAGAGAGTTGTGTGGGTTCAGGGTTAACTACCTTGCGGATACCTGAACGGTCCACATATAAATGGAGAGTGAAATCGTTAAACTAATTAACAGAACAGGGGGGGGGGTGTAAAGGAGACATGGATAGGGGAAATTCAAGAGGGGCAAGCATAGGGGGGGGGGTAGTTCAGTACCTGCTATTGTTTGTAAATCGTTAAGTTAGTGTGCTTATTTGGAGTTTACATTTGTGTCCCAATCATTCCATAACTTAAGGAATTTCGACATGTCACCTCTCTTTGCCCATTCCTTTTCATGCAAGTAGGTATTATTAACCTTAGTAATTACCTCCTGTATTCTCGGGCATACGGAGCTCTTCCAGTGAGCGGCAATGCAAGTCTTCGCCGCCATGAGGATGTTTAGCACCGCTGCTCGCGAGGGGAACACGTCTAGATCTGGTATTAAATGGAGATGGTAATGTGCTGGTGAGAGCAGTAATGTTTGGCCACTTACTGCTGCTATGAGGCTTTGAACTTGAAGCCAGTAGTTGGTAAGCATCGTACACCCCCAGAAAATATGTTGTATCGTGCCATTTTGAGCGTTACATCTCCAACAAAGTGAAGGAGCATTCGGAAATATATTGCTGAGTCTATCTGGCGTCATATACCATCTCATTAGTACTTTGAAGTACCCTTCCCAGTGGGTAACGCATTTTGAGGATTGTTTGGTAAATCTAACAGCTTTATCCCAATCAGAGCTATTTTAAGCCCAGGTCCCTTTCCCAAGAAGCCTGTATGGTAGGTTGCCGCTATTCTTATTTAGCGATAACAGCATGTAGCAGAGGGAAAGGAATTTTAAGGATGATTGGTTCGTCTTGTAAGCATAGCATAAACGTCCCACTGTACTCAATGTGGAGGGATCAATATATTCTATCGCCCTGGCTTGTAATATGTGTTTCACCCTTAAATATAAAAATAAATCTCGTGGCGTTAGTACAAAGGTGTTTTGAAGAACCGGAAAGGGGATCAAACCCGTACGGGTATATAATAAATGTACATGAGTTATACCCTTTGATATCCAGTTGTGTACGGGCATGTTTGGTGAGATAACTGAGATGGCTTGTAGTGGTGCTACAAATAATAATTCCGCTTGAGAGCATAGTGCTGAGCTCTCCGAGGACCATGATTTCAATAAAAACCTAGTGGCCGATAGCATAGATGATGATGTTGGGATATTCCCAGACCAAAGATTATCAGATAAAGATCGAGTGTTTCCACATGCAGCCTCCACCTTCAGCCATATTGGCCTAGATCTATTAGTGATGATGTCTAGGCCTTGAGCTAAAATTTTTGCCCTATAATAGTTCCTAATATTGGGAAGGTTAAGGCCTCCTTTGTTAAAAGGATAGCAGAGTGACTGGAATGAAATTCTTGGTGGTTTTTTCTTCCAAACATGGGCATTAATCGCTATTTGGAATCTGTTTAAACGAGCGTTTGGATGGGCAATCGGTAGTGTCCTAAATAAGTACAATATATTGGTTATTACCATCATTTTAATGGAGTTGATCCTTCCTAACCAGGACGTATTTACCATATCCCACGAGCCAGTTTGTTTTGAAATATTAGCTAAGACTGTTTCATGATTTTCTTGAATAATTTGCTTGTGGGAACAAGCAATCTTTACCCCTAAATAGGATATCGAGGTTTTACGCCATTCGAATGGGTACCGTGCTTTCAGATCGTGGATTGTCCCTTGATCCAAATGGACAGGAAGTATTTGCGTTTTCATAATATTGTTCTTGTAGTATGACACATTGCTGTACAAAATCAGGGTGTCTATAAGGTGGGGGATGGATTGTGCCGGCGTACGAAGAAACAGCATGACGTCGTCAGCAAAGAGTGCGATTTTCTTTTCGCCAGCGGGCGTTTGAAGGCCTGGAAGTAAAGGGTGTGTTTGTATTGTTTTTACCAACGGTTCCAGACATAAGAGAAAAATTAGGGGAGATAATGGGCAGCCTTGCCTGGTATCATTTGTAATAGGGAAGTTACGTGAAGTGAAACCTGTGTTGAAAACCTTAGCAGACGGCGAAGAATATAGGGCCAAGATACTATCAATAAAGGATCGGGAAAAATTGAACGCTGACAGAGTGCTAGCCATATAGTTCCAGTTGAGGCGGTCAAATGCCTTTTCCGCATCTAACGCCATTAGAACGCCACTTTGTTTATGTTTGAAAGCCCATTCTAATAAATCCATACAATATCTAGTGTTATCACCAACTTGCCTTCCAGGTACAAACCCTGCCTGTTCCCCTGACACCAGAGTGGGCAAAGGAGGTTTTAGTCTGTTGGCTAGTAATTTCGCATACAATTTTACATCAGCGTTTAATAGCGATATTGGCCTTAGATTACTACAAATTGTGGGCGCCTTATTCGGATTAGGTAAGGTTATAATATATGCTTCCAACATTTCCCTAGGAAACCTCCCGCTTTGTTTAACTGTATTGAATAATTTTGTGATGTGAGGAGTAATTTGATCTAATAATTTGATATAGTAATAATTTGACAGCCCGTCCGGGCCTGGGGCCAGTTTAGTTTTTTTTTAAATGCAAACTATTGGGACACCAGATATGAGTGAGTGGTGGCACTCGGCAGGCCCTGAAAAGCAAACTAGTAAAGGAAACTGACTGCTATTATATTACAGTCCAAAAAGTTCAGATTTTTTTTAAATGCAAGCTATTGTGACACCAGATATGAGTGAGTGGTGGCACTGGGCAGGCCCTGAAACGCACACTAGTGAAGGAAACTGACTGCTATTATATTATAGTCCAAAAAGTTTAGTTTTTTTTTAAATGCAAGCTATTGGGACACCAGATATGAGTGGTGGCACTGGGCAAGTGGGCACAGTATACGCTGTGAGCCTGACACACACGCTGGCAGACAACTAACTGCTATTCAATCTATTACAGTCAAAATCATATATTTTTTTTTTTTAAATGTACACTACTGTTACACCAGATATGAGTTGCACTGGTGTGACACTGTGCCCTGGCAGGCCCTGAAACGCACACTCGTGAAGGAAACTGACTGCTATTATATTACAGTCCAAAAAGTTTAGTTTTTTTTTAAATGCAAGCTATTGGGACACTAGCTATGAGTGGTGGCACTGGGCAAGTGGGCACAGTATACGCTGTGAGCCTGACACACATGCTGGCAGACAACTAACTGCTATTCAATCAATTACAGTCAAAATTGTATTTTTTTTAAAACTGTACACTACTGTTACACCAGATATGAGTTGCACTGGTGTGACACTGTGCCCTGGCAGGCCCTGAAACGCACACTCGTGAAGGAAACTGACTGCTATTATATTACAGTCCAAAAAGTTTAGTTTTTTTTTTAAAATGCAAGCTATTGGGACACCAGATATGAGTGGTGGCACTGGGCAAGTGGGCACAGTATACGCTGTGAGCCTGACACACACGCTGGCAGACAACTAACTGCTATTCAATCTATTACACTCAAAATTGTATTTTTTTTTAAAAAATGTACACTACTGTTACACCAGATATGAGTTGCACTGGTGTGGCACTGTGCCCTGGCAGGCCCTGAAACGCACACTCGTGAAGGAAACTGACTGCTATTATATTACAGTCCAAAAAGTTTAGTTTTTTTTAAATGCAAGCTATTGGGACACCAGATATGAGTGAGTGGTGGCACTGGGCAGGCCTTGAAACGCACACTAGTGAAGGAAACTGACTGCTATTATATTACAGTCAAAAAAGTTTAGTTTTTTTTAAATGCAAGCTATTGGGACACCAGTGAGTGAGTGGTGGCACTGGGCAAGTGGGCACAGTATACGCTGTGAGCCTGACACACACGCTGGCAGACAACTAACTGCTATTCATTCAATCTATTACAGTCAAAATTGTATTTAAAAAAAAAATTACACTACTGTTACACCAGATATGAGTTGCACTGGTGTGACACAGTGCCCTGGCAGGCCCTGAAATGCACACTCGTGAAGAAAACTGACTGCTATTATATTACAGTCCAAAAAGGTTTTTTTTGTTAAATGCAAGCTATTGTGACACCAGTGAGTGAGTGGTGGCACTGGGCAAGTGGGCACAGTATACGCTGTGAACCTGACACACACGCTGACAGACAACTAACTGTTATTCAATTTATTACAGTCAAAATTTTATTTAAAAAAAAAAATGTACACTACTGTTACACCAGATATGAGTTGCACTGGTGTGACACTGTGCCCTGGCAGGCCCTGAAACGCACACTCGTGAAGGAAACTTACTGCTATTATATTACAGTCCAAAAAGTGTTTTTTTTTTTTTTTAAATGCAAGCTTTTTTAAATGCAAGCTATTGTGACACCAGTGAGTGAGTGGTGGCACTGGGCAGGCCCTGAAACGCACACTAGTGAAGGAAACTGACTGCTATTATATTACAGTCAAAAAAGTTTTTTTTTTTTTTTTTTTTTTTAAATGCAAGCTATTGTGACACCAGTGAGTGAGTGGTGGCACTGGGCAAGTGGGCACAGTATATGCTGTGAGCCTGACACACAGGCTGGCAGGCAAGCAACTGCAATTACATTACACAGAAAAAAAAGCAGATTAATGTTCTAGCCCTAAAAAGGGCTTTTTGGGGTGCTGTCCTTACAGCAGAGATCAGATGAGTCCTTCAGGACTGTAGTGGACACTGAATACACTAGCCTAGCTATCAATTTCCCTATCAAATCAGCAGCAGTTACACTGTCCCTACTCTCACTAAGAATGCAGCTTCACAATGAATGTAAAATGGATGCTGTCCAGGAGGTGGGAGGGTCTGGGAGGGAGGGTCTGCTGCTGATTGGCTGGAATGTGTCTGCTGACTGTGAGGTACAGGCAGGGTCAAAGTTTACTCAATGATGACGCATAGGGGGCGGACCGAACAGCGCATGTGTTCGCCATCCGTGGCGAACGTGAACAAGCGATGTTCGCCGGGAACTATTCGCCAGCGAAAAGTTCGGGACATCACTAAGTTTGAAGCTCTTTGATGTTGGAGTAGTAGTTTTCAATTTTAAGTTATCCTTTTCACCTCTATACCTGCATACTATCCTCGCTCATCGCATTAATGGGCCGATATGGAATTTTTCTCTGGGGTGGTTTTTAGTTCCCAGTCTGGCCCTGATTTTAACCTTCAAAAGACTCACTTACTTTGGGCTCCCATGTCTATGCATAATGGAATTTCTTAAATAGTCCACTGTCTTGCACTGCTGTTTATAATATTTTCAGTCTCATCATATTACTGATTCAATCATGTGTTGTTGATCCCTTGCACCCATCCCCTATGACATTAGCAAATTTATTAAGATGTTATTATGGACATGTGCATCATATTTCAAACAATATTTGTTGAGATCTAACCTTGGCAATGTCAGCAAGGTTTTAAAATGATCACCAGTGCGTTGATAAAGATTTTCCCAAAAGTTAAAATATATTTAGTTGCATAATTCTATGTATTGACAAATTGCATTTTAAATGTGACATTTATCACAGCTCATACTTTCTTTTCACAGGTGGGTTATTTAATCCCCTCTGTTACATTCAAAGATATTTATTTGAATAGACAAATAAATGTCAAGTGATTTCTAATCAAGAGTTATAACATTTATACATTGGAGACATTTTATGAAAAGGTCAATAATATTTTGACATAAAAAATTCCCTGGGTGATAATTTAATCTACACTTCTTTAAATGTAATATTATTATTAATCTGAATTTTCATTTTGAATGAGATATACTTTGTTTGTCAAGGGTTTACTGAATTCTCGATAACTTAGCATGGTAAACACTTCTAAGCTCTTATAAATAAATGCTTCTAATGATTAGCTAAGAAAACCTAGCAAATTTAATTAGTTTGCAGCAAACTCCTTTATGGTAAATGCAGAGCTCAGGTCAGTGCTGAAATTACTCACTAGAAAAAAAAAGTGTATAATTGTAGCATAATTTGAGAGCTGCATTATTACATTTCATAAAAATAAAATACAACATTTTGAATACAATAGAAATGATCAAGAAATATGAAGTAGAGTACAGAATCACACAATGTACAAACATGTTTATTGGTGGCTTACGATTATACACCAATGGCCACAGGACTTTTGGCAGATGTATGTGTGGTTTTATTTTGGTTTTATAGCCACTGGTGAAAAACTAAATTTCTGCATTTATACTGTTTTGTATACATTGCAGTGAGCATTCTGTGCAATATATGCATTGTGATCCAAGGAACATTTAATATACTAATGTTCATTTGGTGATGTCAATGCATCTGCATTGATTATCTAGAATATTTTTATTTACAGTACTTAGTACTAGACTTATGCAATTCATCCAAATTTATGCAGATCGTTCAAATTCCTTTACTCCAAAGTACCATTTGGAAGTATAACCGAACAAATGACTAGAACAATGAATGAGCATGTTCATTTCATTTGTGATTTGCATTGTTGTCCATTTCTAGTGGTAAAAAATATAATAGCTAGTTAGGGGACAGCAACTAATTGTTGATTTTATTCACAGATAGTGTTGTCGCGAACCCGAAATTTTCGGTTCGCGAACCGCCGAACCGCGCGAACCGCGCGAACCGCCATTGACTTCAATGGGCAGGCGAATTTTAAAACCAACAGGGACTCTTTCTGGCCACAAAAGTGATGGAAAAGTTGTTTCAAGGGGACTAACACCTGGACTGTGGCATGCCGGAGGGGGATCCATGGCAAAACTCCCATGGAAAATTACACAGTTGATGCAGAGTCTGCTTTTAATCCATAAAGGGCAGAAATCACCTAACATTGACACCTGTCCTCAAAGCCCCTGATACACACTGACACAGAGCAGAATAGAGACTGTTCCCCGTCCTCAGAGACCATAATACACACTGACACAGAGCAGAATAGAGACTGTTACCCCTACATAGGGTCACATGGCAGATATGGCGTGGTCGTGGGAGGGGGAGGATGACTTTCACCTCTTCCCCTGTTAGATTCCCGTTGTGCTGTGACATCACCCTTATACGCTGTGTAAAGCATACTATTTAATTTGATCAGCATGGCCACTTGAGTTTTTATAGTTTTCACGCTGCTTGTAGTTTATATATGGTTCACAAAAATCAAACAAACGATAAAGTAAACATGTAAGGATTGAGAATATTCTTTCAAACCCTTACACATTGTGTGTACGTATTTTTTGTCTTAAGTTTGTGGCTTTAAAGAGGTTCACGTTGTTTCTATGATGTGCATAACATGTTCTTGTAAATGTTTGTTAAATTTTTCCTAGAATTGTAATTTTTTAATCTGAATAAAGATAGTCAAATCCCTGATACACACTGACACAGAGCAGAATAGGGACTGTTCCCCCTACATAGGGTCACTTGGCAGATATGGATTGACACATATCCTAATGATCCCTGATACACACTGACACAGAGCAGAATAGAGACTGTTCCCCCTACATAGGGTCACTTGGCAGATATGGATTGACACCTGTCCTCAAAACCCCTGATACACACTGACACAGAGCAGAATAGGGACTGTTCCCCCTACATAGGGTCACTTGGCAGATATGGATTGACACCTGTCCTCAAAACCCCTGATACACACTGACACAGAGCAGAATAGGGAATGTTCCTCCTACATAGGGTCATTTGGCAGATATGGATTGACAACTGTCCTCAAAACCCCTGATACACACTGACACAGAGCAGAATAGAGACCGGGGGTCTAGTAGCGTGGACACCCAGCACAGGTTGTTCTACTTCAGCCTTTTTATACGAGGGTCCCTCAACAGGCACGACAGCATGAAAGACCCCATTTGCACAAGGTTGGATGCCGAGCTACTCATTTCCCGTTCCACCTCCTCACTGATGTCATTGAAGGTATGTTCTTCCCCCCAGCCACGTACAACACCACGGGTACCAGATAGGTGACAACGAGCACCCTGGGATGCCTGTTGTGTTTGGTCTTGCTCCTCCTCCTCCTCCTCAAAGCTACATTCCTCCTCTGACTCCTCTTCCTCACAATCCTCTTCCAGCGTTGCCGCAGGTCCAGCAAGCGATGCTGATAAGGCTGTTTCTGGTGGTGATGGTGACCACAACTCTTCCTCTTCACGCTCATCTACAGCCTGATCCAGCACTCTTCGCAGGGCACGCTCCAGGAAGAAAACAAATGGTATGATGTCGCTGATGGTGCCTTCGTTGCGACTGACTAGGTTTGTCACCTCCTCAAAAGGACGCATGAGCCTACAGGCATTGCGCATGAGCGTCCAGTAACGTGGCAAAAAAATTCCCAGCTCCCCAGAGGCTGTCCTAGCACCCCGGTCATACAAATATTCATTAACAGCTTTTTCTTGTTGGAGCAGGCGGTCGAACATTAGGAGTGTTGAATTCCAACGTGTAGGGCTGTCGCAAATCAAGCGCCTCACTGGCATGTTGTTTCGCCGCTGGATATCGGCAAAGTGAGCCATGGCCATGTAGGAACGCCTGAAATGGCCACACACCTTCCTGGCCTGCTTCAGGATGTCCTGTAAGCCTGTGTACTTATGCACAAAGCGTTGTACGATCAGATTACACACATGTGCCATGCACGGCACATGTGTCAACTTGCCCAACTTCAATGCCGCTATCAAATTTTTTCCGTTGTCACACACCACTTTGCCGATATCCAGTTGCTGCGGAGTCAGCCACTTTTCCACCTGTGCGTTCAGGGCGGACAGGAGTGCTTGTCCGGTGTGACTCTCTGCTTTCAAGCAAGTCAAACCCAAGACGGCGTGACACTGCCGTATCCGGGATGTGGAATAGTACCTGGGGAGCTGGGGGGGTGCCGTTGATGTGGAGCAAGACGCAGCAGCACAAGAGGACTCAGCCGAGGAGGTTATGGAAGAGGATGGAGTAGGAGGAGTAGAGGAGGTGGCAGAAGGACTGCCTGCAATTCGTGGCGGTGTCACCAACTCCTCTGCAATGCCACGCATTCCTTGATTGTCAGCCGTCAGCAGGTTTACCCAATGCGCAGTGTAGGTGATATACCTGCCCTGACCATGCTTTGCAGACCAGGTATCAGTGGTCAGATGGACCCTTGCCCCCACACTGTGTGCCAGACATGCCATGACTTCCTTTTGCACAATCGAGTACAAGTTGGGGATTGTCTTTTGTGAAAAGAAATTCCGTCCGGGTACCTTCCACTGCGGTGTCCCAATAGCTACAAATTTTTTGAACGCCTCAGACTCAACCAGATTGTATGGTAAAAGCTGCCGGGCTAATAGTTCGGACAAGCCAGCTGTCAGACGCTGGGCAAGGGGGTGACTTGGTGACATTGGCTTCTTCTGCTCAAACATGTCCTTAACAGACACATGACTGTGGGCAGATGAGCGGGAACTGCTCAAGGCGGGAGACGGAGTGGTGGATGGTTGAGAGGGGGCAAGGAGGACAGCAGTGGTTGACGTGGCTGAAGATGCTGGACCAGGAGGAGGATGGCGGCTTAGAGTAGGCGTGCTGCTTGTACTCATGTGTTGATCCCATAGGCGTTTGTGATGTGAGATCATGTGCCTACGCAAAGCAGTTGTACCTAGGTGGGTGTTGGACCTCCCATGACTCAGTTTCCTTTGGCACAGGTTGCAAATGGCATCGCTGTTGTCAGAGGCAGACACACAAAAAAAATGCCACACTGCTGAGCTCTGCAATGACGGCATTCTGGTGGTGGACACAGCATGCAATGATTGGCGTGCTGTCGGGCTGACCCCGGGTGCCGATGCATGCTGTCTGACTGTGCCACTAGCTCCTTGCGACGACCCCCCCCTGCTTCCAACTCGTCTCCTCCTCCTCCTCTCTGTCTCCCCATCTGAACTTTCGCCCTGTTCTTCTTCTTGCCGAGCGGGCACCCACGTGACATCCATGGACGCATCGTCATCATCAACCGCTTCGCTTGTGTCTGACAACTCAGAAAAGGAAGCAGCAGCGGGTACAACATCATCATCATCACACCGTACCTCCATGTGTTTAATGCTGCCTGCCTGAGACATATCCCTGTTATCTACATCCTCTAGCAATAATGGTTGCGCATCACTCATTTCTTCAAACGGGTGTGTGAATAACTCCTCTGACATACCAAGTAGGCTGTGGTGCTAGTTTTGGTGGTGGCGGCAGGCGGGTGAGTGGTATCTTGAGAGGTGCCTGAAGCTAAGCTGGAGGAGGATGGTGCATCAAGGTTCCGAGCGGAGGCTGTACAAGATTGGGTGTCTGTGTTAGCCAGTCAACTATGTCCTCAGAACTTTTCAAGTTCAGGGTACGTGGCTTCTGAAAACTGGGCATTATTCTAGGGCAAAAGGGAATCACAGCACCACGACCACGACGGCCCCTGCGGGGTGGCCTGTCATTTTTTGGGGGATTAGTGGTACTATGCGTGCAAGCTACTGTGAGACCAGATATGATTGGCAATGTGAACCGTAACAGTTCTGCAGAGCACACACTGTAGGCCTGACACACCCGCTTGAAGACAAGTAACTGCTATTCAATCTATAACAGTGAAAAACAAATGTTGGTTTTAAAAGCACGCTATAGAGACACCAGATATGATTGGCAATGTGCACTGGAACAGTTCTGGAGAGCACACGCTGAAGGAAGGACTGACAGAGCCGCTTGAAGGACACTGACTGGCTGCTATTAGCTTACACTAGAAACCTTTTTTCTTTGTAAAAGCACGCTATAGAGACACCAGATATGATTGGCAATGTGCACTTGAACAGCTCTGCAGAGCACACACTGTAGGCCTGACACACCCACTTGAAGACAAGTAACTGCTATTCAATCTATAACAGTGAAAAACAAATTTGGGTTTTAAAAGCACGCTATAGAGACACCAGATATGATTGGCAATGTGCACTGGAACAGTTCTGGAGAGCACACGCTGAAGGAAGGACTGACAGAGCCGCTTGAAGGACACTGACTGGCTGCTATTAGCTTACACTAGAAACCTTTTTTCTTTGTAAAAGCACGCTATAGAGACACCAGATATGATTGGCAATGTGCACTTGAACAGTTCTGCAGAGCACACACTGTAGGCCTGACACACCCGCTTGAAAACAAGTAACTGCTATTCAATCTATAACAGTGAAAAACAAATTTTGGTTTTAAAAGCACGCTATAGAGACACCAGATATGATTGGCAACTGTCAAAGTACGCTGGCAGGGTTGTGCAGGGCACACGCTGAAGGAAGGCCTGACAGAGCCGCTTGAAGGACACTGACTGGCTGCTATTAGCTTACACTGGAAACCTTTTTTCTTTGTAAAAGCACGCTAAAGAGACAGCAGATATGATTGGCAACTGTCAAAGCACGCTGGCACAGGTCTGCAGAGCACACGCTGAAGTAGGCCTGACACCCAGACGCTTGCAGACAACTAACTGCTCTTCTATTACAGTGAAAAAAAAATATTTATTTTAAATCTAAAGCTTAAGCTATTGTAAAAACATATATGAGTGGTGGCACTGGGCAAGAGGGCACAGTATCCACTGTGAACCTCAAACAGAAGCTGGCAGGCAGGCAACTGCTCTTCTATTACAGTGGAAACAAAATTTTGGTTTTAAAAACACGCTATAGAGACACCAGATATGAGTGGCAACTGTCAAAGTACGCTGGCAGGGTTGTGCAGGGCACACGCTGAAGGAAGGCCTGACAGAGCCGCTTGAAGGACACTGACTGGCTGCTATTAGCTTACACTGGAAACCTTTTTTCTTTGTAAAAGCACGCTAAAGAGACACCAGATATGATTGGCAACTGTCAAAGCACGCTGGCACAGGTCTGCAGAGCACACGCTGAAGTAGGCCTGACACCCAGACGCTTGCAGACAACTAACTGCTCTTCTATTACAGTGAAAAAAATTATTTATTTTAAATCTAAAGCTTAAGCTATTGTAAAAACAGATATGAGTTGTGGCACTGGGCAA
Source organism: Pelobates fuscus (assembly GCF_036172605.1). Classification (NCBI taxonomy): domain Eukaryota; kingdom Metazoa; phylum Chordata; class Amphibia; order Anura; family Pelobatidae; genus Pelobates; species Pelobates fuscus. The sequence continues at coordinate 95,450,564 of NC_086324.1, read as the reverse complement.
GAGGGCACAGTATCCACTGTGAACCTCAAACAAAAGCTGGCAGGCAGGCAACTGCTCTTCTATTACAGTGGAAACAAAATTTTGGTTTTAAAAGCACGCTATAGAGACACCAGATATGAGTGGCAACTGTCAAAGTACGCTGGCAGGGTTGTGCAGGGCACACGCTGAAGGAAGGCCTGACTGAGCCGCTTGAAGGACACTGACTGGCTGCTATTAGCTTACACTGGAAACCTTTTTTCTTTGTAAAAGCACGCTATAGAGACACCAGATATGATTGGCAACTGTCAAAGTACGCTGGCAGGGTTGTGCAGGGCACACGCTGAAGGAAGGCCTGACAGAGCCGCTTGAAGGACACTGACTGGCTGCTATTAGCTTACACTGGAAAGCTTTTTTCTTTGTAAAAGCACGCTAAATAGACGGCAGATATGATTGGCAACTGTCAAAGCACGCTGGCAGGGTTGTGCAGGGCACACGCTGAAGGAAGGCCCTACAGAGCCGCTTGAAGGACACTGACTGGCTGCTATTAGCTTACACTGGAAACCTTTTTTCTTTGTAAAAGCACGCTAAAGAGACACCAGATATGATTGGCTACTGTCAAAGCACGCTGGCAGGGTTGTGCAGGGCACACGCTGAAGGAAGGCCTGACAGAGCCGCTTGAAGGACACTGACTGGCTGCTATTAGCTTACACTGGAAACCTTTTTTCTTTGTAAAAGCACGCTAAAGAGACACGAGATATGATTGGCAACTGTCAAAGCACGCTGGCAGGGTTGTGCAGGGCACACGCTGAAGGATGGCCTGACAGAGCCGCTTGAAGGACACTGACTGGCTGCTATTAGCTTACACTGGAAACCTTTTTTCTTTGTAAAAGCACGCTAAAGAGACACCAGATATGATTGGCAACTTTCAAAGCACGCTGGCAGTGTTGTGCAGGGCACACGCTGAAGGAATGTCTGACAGAGCCGCTTGAAGGACACTGACTGGCTGCTATTAGCTTACACTGGAAACCTTTTTTCTTTGTAAAAGCACGCTAAAGAGACACCAGATATGATTGGCTACTGTCAAAGCATGCTGGCAGGGTTGTGCAGGGCACACGCTGAAGGAAGGCCTGACAGAGCCGCTTGAAGGACACTGACTGGCTGCTATTAGCTTACACTGGAAACCTTTTTTCTTTGTAAAAGCACGCTAAAGAGACACGAGATATGATTGGCAACTGTCAAAGCATGCTGGCAGGGTTGTGCAGGGCACACGCTGAAGGATGGCCTGACAGAGCCGCTTGAAGGACACTGACTGGCTGCTATTAGCTTACACTGGAAACCTTTTTTCTCTGTAAAAGCACGCTAAAGAGACACCAGATATGATTGGCAACTTTCAAAGCACGCTGGCAGTGTTGTGCAGGGCACACGCTGAAGGAATGTCTGACAGAGCCGCTTGAAGGACACTGACTGGCTGCTATTAGCTTACACTGGAAACCTTTTTTCTTTGTAAAAGCACGCTAAAGAGACACCAGATATGATTGGCAACTGTCAAAGCACGCTGGCACAGGTCTGCAGAGCACACGCTGAAGTAGGCCTGACACCCAGACGCTTGCAGACAACTAACTGCTCTTCTATTACAGTGAAAAAAAAATATTTCTTTTAAATCTAAAGCTTAACCTATTGTAAAAACAGATATGAGTGGTGGCACTGGGCAATTGGGCACAGTATCCAATGTGAACCTCACACAGAAGCTGGCAGGCACGCAACTGCTCTTCTATTACAGTGAAAAAAAATTATTTATTTTAAATCTAAAGCTTAAGCTATTGTAAAAACAGATATGAGTGGTGGCACTGACTGTGCAAATGGGCAAGGCATCCAGCCTGACACAGAAGCTGGCAGGCAGGCAACTGCTCTTCTATTACAGTGAAAAAAAAATATTTATTTTAAATCTAAAGCTTAACCTATTGTAAAAACAGATATGAGTGGTGGCACTGACTGTGCAAATGGGCAAGGCATCCAACCTGACACAGAAGCTGGCAGGCAGGCAACTGCTCTTCTATTACAGTGAAAAAAAAATATTTCTTTTAAAATCTAAAGCTTAACCTATTGTAAAAACAGATATGAGTGGTGGCACTGGGCAAGTGGGCACAGTATCCAATGTGAACCTCACACAGAAGCTGGCAGGCAGGCACCTGCAATTACATTACACAGGGAAAAAAAAAAAGCAGCCTGATGTTCTAGCCCTAAAAAGGGCTTTTTGGGGTGCTGTCCTTACAGCAGAGATCAGATGAGTCCTTCAGGATTGTAGTGGACACTGAATACCCTAGCCTAGCTATCAATTTCCCTATCTAATCAGCAGCAGCTAAACTTTCCCTCCTCTCACTAAGCATGCAGCTTCAGAATGAATCAAAAATGGATGCTGGGAGGGAGGTTGGAGGGTGTGGAAGGGAGGGAGTGCTGCTGATTGGCTGGAATGTGTCTGCTGACCGAGAGGCACAGGGTCAAAGTTTGCCCAATGATGACGAATAGGGGGCGGATCGAACTGCGCATGTGTCCGCCCGCCGCGGCGAACGCGAACACGCTAAGTTCGCCGGGAACTGTTCACTATTCACAGATCAGTTGAGAAGTGAGCATTAAAGACTTTCGAACTACACAAATTATCTTTTTTTTTCAGATTAAGTGATTCATCCAAACCAAATTCTTTCACCAAGTTAACTCAATATTTTTCTCTTTTATGTTACCTTGCATGATTCATTATATCACTAGATAGAAAATAGAGGGTTTAGCTGACTATATACAGAAAAAAAGAAAAATACAATAGTGTAATACAGCAAGAATATAGTAATTGTGCACCAGATTAAATTGCACTCACAAGATGGAGATAGGTATTTTGTCTTAAAGTACCTGGTTGGGGGGTATAACCACAACTCACTCTCCACTTTTGATGTCGGCACCATAAGATGGAAGGTTGGACTCAGGAAATTAGATAAATTGTAATCTGCTTTATTGTAATGTAAAAATAAAATAGAATGCAAGCTAGGTCCTACGCGTTTCGTCTTGGAAAAGTGTTCCTCAGGGGCCCAATTATTAAAACAAAATATAAAAACAATCCATAAATAAAGACAATAGCAGCATATAACCCTCCCCCTGAGTGACTCTTTATATATGGCCATCCTTCCTTCTCATTGGTAGTCCATTGGGTGTTTCCTACGATGTCCAGCTGATCCAAGAAGTCCAAAATTGTCTTTCCCGGGTGTATGTTCACCATGTGATGTCACTTTCGGCGTGCCACTTCCGGAAGTCGCGTCTTGATGACTTGTGCTTTACAATGAGCGGCCATCATGCATTCCACTTGTGGTTTGCAAGTGGTGCTCAAATATGTGGAATGCAAATATCCTTCTTAAAACAGTAATAAGATGGGCTCTTGCAAGGCTAAAAAAGGAACATATTTAGAACGTAACTACATATAATTGTGATGGACATTTAAATCTTACCGGAAGAGATTTCCCCAAGGCATGTATTCAGCAGAACATCTTTTGTATTGGGACAAAACTAATATAATACAAAAAATGTATATAGAAATTATTTCCACTGAGTGGATATTCTATAAATATTATTGTGAAAAATGTGTTTTGTAAGCTTTTTCCTCTATCATATATATTTGGTCCTACTCAGACTTTCCTTTTTGTATAATCTCAGTTCTCTCCTTACCCAAAGATATACTGACTTCCCACAGCCTTGGAAACAATATATTCATACAGACATTGAAATTCTCGTACCACATCGCAACCTGTAGTAATAATATAAACTACATGGTGGAAAAGGGAGAAATATAGACTCCTCTCTGTAAGGTATTAAGCACATGTAGAATTGAACTTTACCAATTAGAAGGAAGGATGGCCATATATAAAGAGTGACTCAAGGGGCAGGGTCGTATGCTGCTTTTGTCCTTATTTATGGATTGTTTTTATATTTGTATTTTGTTTTTATAATTGGGTCCCTGAGGAAATCTTTTCCAAGATGAAACTCATAGGGCCTAGCTTGTATTCTATTTTATTTTTACACTACAATAAAGTTCATTTTATTTTATCCAATTTCCTAAGTCCAACCTTCCATCTTATGGTGATGACATCAAAAGTGGAGAGGGAGTTGTAAATATACCCACCGACCATCTAAGGGGAGGCACCTTAAGGAAATATACCTATCTCCATCTTGTGAGTGCAATTTAATCTGGCGCACAATTACTATATTCTTGCTGTATTACACTATTGTATTATTCTTTTTTTCTGTAGATAGTCAGCTAAACCCTCTATTTTCCATCAGGTGATATTGTATGTATAGGATACAGTCTGGAATATCCTGAGAGGAAGCTGATATATATCAAATAACGATAAGTACCCTTTTTGACTTACACACTATTGTATATTGGTGTAGGTCTACATTGTTTACTTTTCTATAGATAGTTCATTATATACTGTACTTATTTCACAGTTCAATCAAGGACTCTATGTAGAATAAACAAACACATTTTTGTTTTGAGTGCAAAAAATACATTTATACTTAAATTATATAGTACAAAAATAATGTTGTGAATCCGTCCTCCGTCTAAACCCCTTTTGTTAAAACATTAAGGAATTGGCATAATATGGTAGATGAGATAAAAACATGTGGAAAATAAGACCTCCTTTCCTCCAACATACGTATGCAATGGCCAATTGACCATAGGTTTACCACCTTAACACGCCTCATTTCATGATACACTCCCTACTCATTCAGGAACAAAAAGATCCAGTGTTGCCAAATCGCAAAATTTTATATTTAGACCAGAACTAAAATTGGAATATCAGGAATAATGAGGGGATGGACTTTTGGCGCCTGTGCTTCGTATATGTGGCAGCTTGATCTTCCCTAACCAGAGTCTCTTCTTTCTGGTGGTGTAGTTGGATTGCAGAGACAGCACCTGTAGAATTGTTCTCGGATCCAGTGATATATAGAATGAACAAAGAAACTTGATATAGTGTAGTATATTAAACATCTTGGTGGAGTATAGATAACAGAATTGCACTTACAATTTTCTGGAGCTTATGTTCAGCTCCAGATTGATGCACATGTACGTAACAATCCCCTTCTGTGGATATAATAGTAGATCCAGGTACTTCTTGGTGAGTTTTTTGTTCTCAGGTTGTGAATTGTTGTACCACTATGGTCGGCAGTCAGACGTCCTCAGTATACAGGGAAGATGAACACAGACTATAGTGCTCTCTGTATGTAATGAGCTGATTTAAAAAAAAAAAAGGAATAAAATATACTCACAAACAGAGAGCAAATACAGGTATTGCTCACTCCTATAAGGCTTTGGTGGTATGGTCACGCCATAGTCCCGCCCATGTGACCCACCCATGTGATTGGCATGGGCTGTGACATCATCATGGTGGAGGAGGAGAGCTGTAGGGGAGGAGATAAGGGACTGGAAAGTAATGAAATACATAGTCCCGCCCATGTGATCGGCATTGGCTGTGACATCATCATGAGGGAGGAGGAGAGCTGGAGGGGAGGAGATAGGGGCCTGGGAAGCAATGTATGAGCTTCCTAATGGCAGAGGCATTATGGGGAATGTAGTATAAAAATGGACAAAACTAAATAGAGATAAGGATAAAGCATAAGGATAAAACTAAAAGGCAATATAATGAAATAGAGAATAATAAAAAGCAAAGGAAATACAGTATAAAAAGGCAATGTGAATGAAAAATAAAATATATTTAAAAGGCAAAGGAAATCCAGTATAAAAAGGCAAATGGTATTAAAAATAATAGTGCCATAAAAAGCAAAATAAAATAAAATAACATATAAAAGACCAATGGTAGTATATAATCCTTAAAAATACAGACTAAAACCAAAAGGTAAGATAAAAGACATATATTGAAAAATTTACAAGAAATTAAAAAGTTTAAAATCGGCATTTAACCCTCTGGGAGCCATAGTGTCTAATGTGAAAACCCAATTAATTCCCCTTCTGCCTAGTAATTTCGGAAGGTTACCCCTTCGCCATGGGGGATAAACTTTTTCTATAGCACAAAATATTAGGTGCTTAGGACATCTCCTTAAATTGGGCCCCCCGCCCCCTAGATATTATTTTTGGTTTTTCTGGTAGGATGTTTTTCAGAATCTCATCTTCTTTTAGGATGTTCCAGTGTTAATTAATAATTTTTTTCATTGCAAAACTTTTGTTATTGTAATCTAACACAACCGGGATGGTGATTTGTTTATCTTTGTGGGTGTTGTGATATTGTAGAAATTGGTTTCTGTCCGCATTTGCTAGTTCTTCAATTTGAGTGTTGATATGTTTTTCATCGTAATTTTTTTCTATTAGTTTTTCTTTAAGGTCATGAGCTTAACACTTTGAAAAAGCCTGTTAAAGGAGAAACGCGTTAGTGTTATTATCAATTTTATACCTTTTATTATCTCCAAATAAAGCTTATTGTTTTATACTGCTTTGGAGACTCTAGACCAGGGATAGGCAACCTTCGGCTCTGCAGATGTTTTGGACTACACCTCCCATGATGCTTTGCCAACATTATGTGTGTAAGAGCATTATGGGGGATGTAGTCCACAACATCTGGAGAGCCGAAGGTTGCCTATCCCTGCTCTAGACCTATCTTTGAAAAAATATATATTTTTTTATCCTGGAATTTTATCCTGAAGATTCTCACAGAAACATCCTCGGTGGGGACCATACCACCCAAGCCTTATAGGATTGAGCAATACCTGTATTTGCTCTCTGTTTGTGAGTATATTTTATTCTTTTTTTTTTTATCAGCTCATTACATACAGAGAGCACTGTAATGGTAAATTAAGTAATTTCTTTATATTTATGAAGTTCTGAATTTCATAAATATGAAATAATACCAGAAATAAAATAATAAAAGGTATACTGGTCAATCACATAAATATTAGTGAATATCTTGAATGAACAGACAAGAGGCAAAGTTTTGATGAAAGTATAAACAAAACTTTACTGGGAATACAATTATCAAGCACACAAAAAACATACTTTAAAAACACACACTGCTATAAACAATACATTCAGGTAAGAAATCTACTTAGCTCTATTCATGGAGATTCAGCAGCTTACACAGGATAATTGAATCAGCATAACACACAGAACAATGAGGTGAGTTCCTTGCCACATGTTAAATGGATTTACATGGGCACCTCTAAAGACACCTGGCTTCTTCCGACCCAGTCATGAAACTGCTCTCTAGTTTCTAGTAACCCCTTGAATAACCTCCCATCTAGTATCCACCCACAGAGGTAACATAACCAATACCTAATGGTCATCTCTAGGAGGCGGACACAACATGTGGTCATTTGTGAAAGGAAGTGACTTAAGAATTCTCAATACCTTCCTAAAGCACATGTCTCATTGACTATGCGGCAGCCATCTTTATTCACTCGACGTCACAGTGCTCACTAGGCCACCTACAGGTCACTTCCTCCCTAAAGCATATGTCTCATTAAATATGCAGCAGCCATCTTCTTGCTCTTAATGTCACATAGCTCACTACACCCCCTATAGGTATCATAAGTTATTGCACATGAATGGGAACACAATGATAGAACATTTATCATTGCCCATAACCAATACAAGCACTATAGTCTGTTTTTATCTTCCCTGTATACTGAGGACATCTGACTGCCGACCAGTGGTACAACAATTCACAACCTGAGAACAAAAAACTCACTAAGAAGTACCTGGATCTACCATTATATCCACAGACGGGGATTGTTCCGTCCATGCGCATCAATATGGAGCTGAACATAAGCTCCAGAAAATTGTAAGTGCATTTCTGTTATCTATACTCCACCAAGATTTTTTTTTTGACATTCTTTATTTTTCATTTTTCATTTTACATATTATGGTATACATATTATCGATTTAGTACAACGTTAGCGAAGTCTGTGATTGCGACAATACAATTTACAGTCAAACCATTAGTTATTACAACAAGGTACTTATATTGAGGGCTCAAACAAAATGAACAACTGTTCTAGGTGAGTGAGTAAACTGTGCTATGCGGGTTGGAGCCGTGGTCTATCTTTTTTGATATTCTGTCTTTTCGTTACACATTGTACTTATTTTCGTTTCAATACAGCGGTTGCAAGAACTGCAACTAGCGACAATATGTAGTACAGTCACAGCAATAGTTATCACTACAGGGTGTTCGCTATGAGGGCTCATGTATGATAATAAACGGTTTCATGTGAGTTTTGAGGCCATAGTGGCGTGATTGTATTCGGGGTCGTTCCTATCTCATGTGGAGTTTGCCGGGTGTCGGCCTAGGCGTATATGTCCGTGTGGGCCGCCAAGTCAGTTTAGATCGGTTTCGGAGGCATGTGTCGCTGTATAACATTGTCGGTATTCCCTTACCGGTGGACTGGGGATGCCAATTATCTTCATGGCAGCTATATCTTGGTCATTAATGGTTGTAGAGTCATGGGGTCTATATGTATGATTGTACTGTACGGTGAGTCTGCTCACCTCATCGTTTCCAGCTGTTCTAGTCCTATCTAGTGTTCGTCTGTCACGAGATATCTTGGTTGTGCATGCCTCTCGGCAGTCTAGAAGCTGTGTGCCTGGTGGAAGGATGGTTCTTTCCTCCTGGCGCCTCCGCCCTTGTTGTAGCTTGTGTAAGGAGTGTGACTGAGTGTGTCGCCCTGTTGTTATTTTCTCTTTGCCTTTCAAGGCAGTTCCGTGTCTGTCTCTATCTACCCTTGTGTAGTATTGTGGTCTAGTTTCTCTTAGTGTAGAGCTATGGATTGGTGTGGGTGCCGTCGGGAGAAGCATTGCCCTGAGTCTCTTATATGTTCGGTTCTTAGTGGGGTGTGAGGGGGTGTATGGATCAGAGGCGTGTGGAAGGGTTATATGAGTCAAAGCATTCCTATTACTGTCTATTTGTCTGTCGGGGTGGTTGTGCCGGCGCAGGAGCGCCCCCATGTTCCGCCGGAGAAGCCCCTGCTGCTCTTCGTGAAGTGTATTCCATCCAAGGAAACCAGGTAAGGGTGCATTTGTCTGATCGTCCCTGCAGGGAGGCCGTCATCATCTCCATGCTTAAGATCATTTCCACTTTCTCTATCCAATGTTGCAGAGTGGGTATTGCTGTGCTCTTCCACAGTAGTGGGATGAGTGATTTTGCTGCTGTGAGGAGGTGTATGATGAGACCCTTTTTATAGACCTTCAGGGGCGTGCGTGTGTGGTTGAGCAGCATTGGCATCGGTTGAAAGGGGATGTCAGTACCCGTGATGTCCTTGATCGCCTGATGTATCATTCGCCAGAACGGTTCGATTTGGGAGCAAGTCCACCATATGTGGATACCGGTGCCTTCTTCTGTGCCACATCTCCAACACTCGCCTGGGATTGTGTCGTGGACATGTCTGAGGATATCCGGCGTTCTGTACCAGCCTGTTAATATTTTATAGTTGCATTCCTGGAATTTCGTGCTTATAGTCCCTTTGTGTGTCAGCTGGAAGATTTTCAGCCATTCCGGTTCTGTGAGTTCCATCCCTGTCTCTCTTTCCCATTTTTCAGTGAAGCCTAGTGGGCTTTTGTCCCCGTTGTTTTGTAGCGCCGTGTATAGGTGCGAGACCCTGTGTGATAGGTGTTGCCTGGTCGAGCATAGGTGTTCCAGGGGAAACAATGGGCGGTGTAGGTGGGCCTTGCCCGTTATGGAGGTCAGGTAGGCTTTCACTTGGTGGTAGCGGAATATATCTAGGCCGCTTGGTCTGCGGTCCTGTATTAATGTTGCCAGGGGTTTGAGCGTTGCTCTGTTGCACCACTGGTGAGTGTGTACCCAGTCCGCTGCTCCAAAATTCCTGAGGTCTGCGGGTGTCATTCCAGTCGACTAACCTGTGTAGGTGTGTTGCGTGGTAGTAGGTGAGGATTGACGGTAAGCCCATGCCTCCTTCGCTCTTTGGGCATTCCAAGGTAGTTTTCCTGATGCGGGCCGGCTTCTGATTCCAGATGAACTGTCTAATGGACGTCGTGAGTGACTGGAAGAACGAACGTGGAAGACTTGTGGGTAGCGTCTGGAACAGGTATAACAGCCGGGGCATGGCATTCATCTTTATGGCGTTGATACGGCCGAACCATGATATATACTGGGTTGTCCAGCGTTTCATGTCCTGCTGCAGGGTTGTGAGTAGGGGCGTGAAGTTCGTCTGGTATATTTGCGTTAGGTCCTTCGGAAGCCATACCCCAAGGTAGTGTAGTTTGGTTGGGCATATCCTGAAGGGGAATTGTGTTCGGACATGTCTCTGGAGTGCTGTGTTCTGTATGAGCATCATCGCTTCTGACTTGTCAAGGTTGAGTGTCAAGTTGGAAACCTCTTTGAATCGCCGGAATGCTTCTAGGAGGCTTGGAATAGATGTTCTGGGCTGTTCCAGGAAAAAGAGCATGTAATCGGCATACGCCGCAACACGGTGTTCCCTTGTGCCTATGCGGCTCCCCGTAATACCCCAGCAGCCTTGGCGAGTTCCGTTGTTAATGCGAAACGAGCCAGTTAACGCTCCATTAACCCGTATACTGGCTGTAGGTGAGGAGTATAGCGCAGCTACCCAGGTCCGTAGGTGTGGTCCGTATCCCATGTGTCTCAGAGTTTCCGACATATAAATCCAGTCCACCCTATCGAACGCTTTTTCGGCGTCTGTGGATAGCAGCACCAGGTCCGTCTTGCCAGAGTTGGCGACTTGGATGATGTTAAGGGCCCGTATGGTGTTGTCTCTGGCTTCTCTCCCGGGGATAAACCCGACCTGGTCTGGGTGTATCAGGTCTGGGAGTGACCGGGCCATCCTGAGCGCCAGCGCTTTGGCGAAGAGTTTCAGGTCTGCGTTCAACAGCGAGATGGGTCTGTAGCTGGCGCAGTTCGTTGGGTCCTTACCGTCCTTGGGTATGATCGCGACGGTCGCTCTCAGGGTGTCCTCGTGGTATCGGCCCCCGTCTCGTATTGAGTTAACACCGATCAGGAGACGTGGTAGTAGGATGTCTTTGAAGGTGCGCAGGTACGAGGCTGGCAGTCCATCTGGGCCTGGGGCCCGGTGTGCTTTCGTCAATTTCAGAGCTCCTGTTAGTTCCTCGATTGTCAGAGGTAGCTCTAGGTCCGCTTCCTGATCCGGGGTGAGCTTTCGGGCGGCATGGCTTTGTAAGTATGTGGTGATCCGGTCCCGATGTTGTCTCTCCTCTTGTTCGCCTTGCCGTTGTGTCTGGTCATAGAGCTCCGCATAGTATTTCAGGAAAGCAGCCAGTATGCCGTCGGGGAGTCGCGTGATGGCTCCTCCATTCGCGCGTATTTTGTGGACGTGTCGGGTCGTCCGTTTCTCCTGTAGCATCCTCGCTAGCATCCGACCACTTTTGTCTGAATGTTCGTAATAGTACCTGGATGATTTCCTTGCGGTGTGTAGAATACCTTGTGACAGTATGGCTCTCAGTTCCCGACGAGCCTCCGTCAGGCAGAGATACGTGCCCTCATCTAGGTCCACTTTGTGTTCCTGTTCGAGCTCGGCAATTCGTCGTGTGAGGTTCGTGATATGGATCTTTCGGTCCTTTTTGCGTTTAGTGCTCACAGCGATAAAATGGCCTCGGATAACACATTTGTGAGCTTCCCAAAGCGTTAGTGGTGCTGTTTCTGGGTTTTCGTTAGTCGCAAAGTATTCTGTCAGGATTTGGGCCAACGTCGTCTTAAGTTCCAGGTCGTCCAGTAGGGATTTGTTTAATTTCCATTGTCTCTCACGTGGTTTGTATAGCGGGGAGCTTGTGCGGATCAACAGTGGCGCGTGGTCTGTGTGGTCCATTATGTCTATTTGCGCCTCGTGGAGGAGGTTTAGATACTCTTGTGCCAGGAAGATATAGTCTATGCGGCTATATTGCACGTGAACAGCCGAGTAGTGGGTGTAGTCTTGCACTTCCGGGTTGCATGCCCTCCAACAGTCCACGACTCCTAGTTTGTGCAAGGAGCGTTGTGCCGCTCGTATGCAGTGTGCGGGAACCGCGGTCCTGCCTCTGGAAGTGTCTATTCGCGGGTCCAGTGGTATATTTAGGTCTCCCGCCAGGACTAGAAGTCCCTCTCTAAATTTCTCTAGTTTGGTCAGTGTCCGGGAAAGGAAGGTGTGTTGCTTCCTGTTCGGGCTATAGAGGCAGGCAAAGGTGTAGGTATGCTCTGCGATGGTGCCTTTTACGAAGAGGTACCTCCCGTTGGGGTCAATCTGGGATGCCTTAAGATAGAAAGGTGTTGTCTGGGCAAATAGTATCGCCACTCCTGCTTTTTTGGCGTCTGGATGGTTCGCGTAAAATCCCTGTGGGAATCGTCGGTTCTCCAGCTTGGGTGCGTCTTCCCCTCTGAAATGCGTCTCCTGCAGGAACGCTACAGAAGCTCTTGCAGCCCATAGTCTCCTCGTCAGGTGCAACCGCTTTTCAGGTGCATTGAGACCCTGGACGTTGTTAGATCAATAGGTCAGTTGGGCCGGGGTGAATCCCCGTTGGGCTGTCATCTCGTCGGTGAGGTGGCGCTCCCGCGACGGCACAGGGAATGGGGGGTATTGGGCGTCGGTGAGTGTGAAGTTGTCCGATAGTTGTGTGGTGGTGTACGGTCCGTTCGACCTGTCAGGTGTGTGGATGTGACGTCGACCCTAGACCGGGTGTTGTTGTTCCCACGTCAGGTTTTTTGTCGGGAACACCGGTTTTATTTACAGTGGTGGTCTGTCCCAGTGGGGTCCTGTGTTGTCACGAACAGTGGTGGTGTTGTCCGGTTTGTAGAGATCGGTACCCGCTTCCCTCCATCGGCACCCAACCTGTATGATGTGAGTGTAGTTGTCCCCACTATGCGTGTTCAGGTCGGGGTGGGCAATTGTCGCCCAAGTATCCCCCATGTGATGTGGCGTGTTGTGCCCTTTCGGTTGAACCTTAGCTCTGAGTGTGTTAGTGTGTCATGGGCCCGCTTTTGCCACTTCTAGTGTCCCCTGCGGCTCCCTCCCCCCAGGTCCTACAGCCTGATTTCTGCGCCCGGGTCCTCTTGGTCATTTGGGGAGTCAGTCTGGTCTGCCTCCCGTTTTGCGTCAGTTGGGCGTTTCTTCTCTCTCTGCCCCTCCCAGCGTGTCTTGCATGCTGGGGTGGTTTGGGCCCAAGGTTTGAGGGTTCCCTGACTAAGGGTTGCTGCCGCCACTCTGGGCAATGTCATTCCATTGTTGCCACTAGTCGTTTTGTGACATGATGTGTCTGCCCATGTATTTACGTCTGATTGGTAGATCATGTCATTGTTGGTGATTGTAACGTATCCGCTGGCACCCCGACCGGGTACCCTCCGCTGACGGATGCTCCTAGTGCTTTCCGAGGTCTCCAAGCACTCTGCCTGACACCATAACCACTGCAGACCCCACGAACCGCCGCAGCTTGGTTGGGGTCTCGCCGACTCCACCCACTCTGGACCCAAGACCAGGGTCCAGCTTCCAGTAGGTGGACCTCTCCGAATTCCAGAGAACAGGAACAGGAATAAGCTCTTAGCAGAGCTCAGCGATTATACCCTGGGGAGTATAGTGATTATAGCAATCCCCAGAGTGTAGTTCTCCAATCCCCCAAACATGAGCCAAAACTTCATGAAGGTACAAGATGATCTGAGGTGCTAGCACACCCAGTCTGCTTTTATTTCCATCTTACACATATAAGACCGCCCACAGGGGAGGGGTAAAATAGCCAATAGCATAACGGTTGCAACCCACAGGTTCCCTCCCCTCAGATAACCAGTTAACATAATTATTACAGCCAGGGAAAATACAGTTTTTATACATGTGATATAACTTTAAAACCGTACATCCAATACTTTACTTCATAAAAATTGCATATTTGAACTCAGCACATTTCAAACATAAACACTTCCAAAAATCAGCCAAATCCCTCCAGTGGATCAAAAGTTAGCTGGAGGTCCCTTTTACCTGCAGTAACCTGCAGTAACCTCACAGCCTGGGAGGTAAATTGCCTGCATACTTTAACTTCTGGGTGGTCCTCCTGTGTGGTACTTGGTTCAGTAAGCCCTATTTACTTAACCAAGTGGGAGAAAGCCAGGGGCAAGTTATTTTACAGGTCTGGGGACATAGTCTTAAAGGGACATTGTTCACCAAAGTTACAAGATGTCCCCAGACGGTTCTTAAAGGGCCATACACACCCAATAAAAGTTAATACTTTTCAGGGGCCATAGTCTTAAAGGGCATTGTTACCCAAAGTCTCAATATGTCCCCAGACAGTTCTTAAAGGGCCAGCAGTCGCACAATAAAATACAATATGCCCAAATGTTGCACCTGAAGGGCCAAATCTCCCAGGGACCATAGTCAACAGGTAAGAGGCTGGCAATCAGGCTCCTCCACAGGCCGTGGGTAAAGGGCAGCTTGTCACCAATAAAATCAGCCAAATCCCTCCAGTGGATCAAAAGTTAGCTGGAGGTCCCTTTATGACCGACCGCAAGCACATTTTCCTGCCCAAAACAGTTCCATAGATTTGGGCTGTGCGGTCCGTCAATTTCATGCCGAAAAACGACTAAGTCCCATTTCGAACGGGACTTAGTCTCTGGAGCTGAAAAACGAAGTGTAGGAGAAGGTAATGGTTAGCGGTGTTCGGTAAAATGTGTAGCCGATTTCAGTTCCACAGAATCTTTAGCATACACCGCTGACCGCGTTCGACTGAACAAAGATGGCCGCTGCCATGTGCAATTAACCTGCAGTAACCTCACAGCCTGGGAGGTAAATTGCCTGCATACTTTAACTTCTGAGTGGTCCGCCTGTGTGGTACTTGGTTCAGTAAGCCCTATTTACTGAACCAAGTGGGAGAAAGCCAGGGGCAAGTTATTTTACAGGTCTGGGGACATAGTCTTAAAGGGACATTGTTCACCAAAGTTACAAGATGTCCCCAGACGGTTCTTAAAGGGCCATACACACCCAATAAAAGTTAATACTTTTCAGGGGCCATAGTCTTAAAGGGTATTGTTACCCAAAGTCTCAATATGTCCCCAGACAGTTCTTAAAGGGCCAGCAGTCGCACAATAAAATACAATATGCCCAAATGTTGCACCTGAAGGGCCAAATGTCCCAGGGACCATAGTCAACAGGTAAGAGGCTGGCAATCAGGCTCCTCCACCGGCCGTGGGTAAAGGGCAGCTTGTCACCAATAAATTCAGTGACGAAAGGCATTTCGTCACAGTGATGTTATAGCGCTAGGTGTCCGCTATGCCTGAACTGCTCACGCGTTGTAATGAGTTTGTTCGGTAATTGTAGTGTGGTCTGGGGCTGCCAGTGGGTGGCCGCTCTCAGGCCCAGGGTGGGGGGGTGCGTCAATTGCTAAACATTAAACTTTAAACTTTGTACATAAGGCATTGCAAACAGAAAAACTGCCCACCCGATGGGCCATACCCGGTAACAGCTCCCAGCTTCCCCCCGCCCTATCCCGTCCGCCCTCCATCAGACTTCCTCCTCCTTGCAGTCCCCCACCCCACCCAGAGTCGAGTATCATGGCATCAGTCCATATGGCCAGTAGATGGCGGCCCCTGGTGTTTCCCTGAGGAGTATACATATAGTCTCTTCCGCATGTGGCCACCTTCCCCCACCCAACCTGATGGTTACCCCCATGCTCCCCCCGTGATAGTCGGGCCTTCTAGGTGGGACATTTCCCCTGGTTGCTTCCCTTGTGTGAAGCCCGGACTCACCCCACCTATCTACTGTCCGCCCACACCCCTCATCTACGACTATCTGGTAACAGTGCATAACAGTACATACCCCAATCTCGGTGCTGTCGGGTGGTTTGTGGGTCGGTGTTCAGCAGAGTCAGGGCGTCCCCAAGGGCTGCACCAGCCAGGCCTGCCGTATCTCGGTGGGCCTGGGGCCGGCGTCTCATGGTGGCAATTACTCCTCCGGACCCTCCGGACCTCCCCTGCGCCTTTGTAGCCTTGGGTCTGGGTGTAGGTTGTGTGCCACTTCTGTTGGGCCTACTGCTCTCGCCGGGGGGTCTTCTAAGATCCAGTTTGGCACTGTGACTGCGGGCAGGTTGGCTGACCGGAGAAAGCGGGGCACGTCATTTGGCCAGCGGCTGGTGTGCCATATGTTCCCCACACGGGCCTGCAGGCTAAACGGGAATCACCACTTATATTGGATTCTTTTCTCTTGCAGTAGTTGGATAAGCGGTCTCAGAGTGATCGTGGACAGGTCCTGGTATAGTGAGACCTGAGCTTCCATGTAGGTTAGGTGCTGCTGGGTTCGCGCTGCTTGCATTATGGATTCTTTAAGCGGGAATGATGTCAGGGCACAAATTATGTCTCGTGGTAGGCCGTCACGCCTAGGAGTGCGTAGCGCTCTATGGGCTCTTTCGATGCCATATTCGCCTGGGGCAGCGGTTCCAAGCAGTTGTGTAAATAAGCCTGCAAGGAGCTCTTGTGGTACTTCTCCCTCTGCCTCTGGTATCCCCCTCACCCTGATGTTGTTTCGCCGCCCATGGTTGTCAAGGTCTTCTACCTGGCAGCGGAGATCCAGGAGGATATTACCCTGTCGTGTGGTCGCCAGGTCTGTGGCCTGCTGGCGTTGTGCATTTTGCAGGTGGTCTACCTCTAGGGCATCCACCCTCTGCTCCGAAGCCGTAAGGTCTGTGCGTACCGCCGCAATCTCCTCCCTTATTATGGCCCTGAGTTCAGCCACCATTTCACCTTTGTCTTTGCGGGTCATCATGCTGGCAGATATCGCGGCGATGTCCGCGGAGATTTGGGAGAGGGTTCCGGGCGTCGCCATGTCCCGGTTCGGGTCCGCTATGCTGGAGCCTGGGGATGCAGGAGCCGACAGGCTCATGTCTCCGGTGTCGCGGAGGCCATGTGGCATGGTGAGGAACTCATCCATCGGTCCGGGCTGCTGCTTTAACGGGGTTGCAGCGGAAAGGCTGGTGGATGTTTGCCGTTTGTTTTTCCCCATGTTTCGGGCCGTGTTTGCGGTAGTGGGTCGCTAGTATATTGGGGCTTTACAGGTTGGGGCCTAGGAGCTCGTGCATCGTGCGTCTCACTCCATTAACAGCCAGCTCCACCAAGATTTTTAATATACTACACTATATCAAGTTTCTTTGTTCATTCTATATATCACTGGATCTGAGAACAATTCTACAGGCGCTGTCTCCCCGCACCCCTTTCTGTAAAATTGGAATATAGTTGTGGGGGAATTTGCTCTGATAGCATGCCTACTGTGTCATTTTCTACTCCAGATAGTCCCATCATGTCTAAAAGTTTGACCATGTCTCAATGGTGTCTATTCTCTTCAACAATCTTCTTTATCACTTGCTTCCCAGGTCATTTTTTCTAAAACCTCACATATTTTTCCACTTTTTCTTTCTATGTTTTCTCTCAGAAGCATTTGCGCTCTTAGTACCATCTGTATAAAATTGGGCGGCATGAGATCAAAGAAAACTGGGAAAGTATCACCCTTTTCAGTTATTTTTTACATTGCTTTATTAAAAAGTGAACCCAAAACATGTGTGTTTATACTGTTATACTTTTCCCTGTTATCACAAAAAACTTCAATAAATTTTGGTTTCATAAAATAATAAAAATTGGAATGACAAATAGACAATGAAAAGTAGGGCAATTCAATGGCTTTGTAAATGGCTCTATTTTCTAGGTTTTTAGGCTTACATAAGGATTGAAACAGCTAGTGATTATTGTGATGATAGGCACATCTGTCATCTGATGCAGAATACTTTCTAGGCCTATTATTGTAGCAGGTCTGATTGATGCACTGTAAGCCTTTTACATAGAAATCCAGTTTGGTAATTCTTTTTTATCTTGTTTTGATAGGTTTCTTTTCTTTTTTTTTCTCCATTTTCCTTTGGATCTTCATAGCATCTCTTACAATAAGATACTAAAAATCTTTGTAGATTTCGGTCCTTTTCTCTGTTTTCATTTTAAGGGGACTCCATAATCACATCTTAATCTTTTTTTTCTTTATTAATGTCTTTGCTTATGAATGCATTACTTTTCTTTGCTAATCTCATTAAAAGTTGTATACAAAAATATATTGTTTAACTACTCCCCATACAATAAAATTGGATTAAAATGACTCTGTATAATTTGAAGTCATTTTACACGTATTGCTTTATATTTTTATATCACAATAATCACAATAGTTTCAATACAAATATATGTGCAAGATGTATGACTGCAGAGGTAAAAACAGGATATTTATTTCTGATTTAAAATATGTTCTAAATGCCTACATGTATAACATTTTATGTTACTTTTAAAACATGTTGCTAATGAAAGGCAAATGCGTCCATGTTTTTATATATATTTTTTTTTACATTATTGTGCAAGTAAAAATTATCTTGCTATAAGATAGATAGACAGATAGATTAGATAGACAGATAGATTAATATAGGGGCATTTGGAGCTAAATCTTCAGACTTGGATATTCATTTCAGACTGAACTGTAGTTAGTCTAAATTTGGGATGATCGAGTGATAGAAACCTCAGGGGAACTAACTCACATTTGGTTCTTAATTCTGAGTGCCGTTTCTGACAGAAGAAAATGGGATGAAATGGAGAAGAGATTGCTAGAGTCATTGATTTTAGTTTGAGACTAGATTTAGCTTTATGCTGTATCTAACTAGCAGCTACTGACAGAGTCACTTGAAACAAGTTTTTCTTAATCCATCATCATTAGTAGTTCCCCAGTCCAGTTCCCCATTACGCCATCAGCAGTAGAGCTGGAACACCACTTCCTTGGCAATGAGGACTGGTAATACCTCTGCCACCACTGCCTCCACCCCCATCACTATAAGTAATAGTCAGCCTCAGAATAATGGGATTAGCAGCATGTCTGTTACGTCTTATTCAACACCCAGGAGGCAATTGTTTATTTTTTTCATCCTTTTCATGTTGCAACAACTTGTGCTGCTACTTCCACTGCAGTGCTTCCACAAGTAACTGCTAGTGTATGGGCTAGTGTTGTGACAGCTTCCACTACCATCATTTCAAAAACCCCTTCATCTTCAGCAGACAAAAGGCAAAGGAGTTTGAGGTACCATGTAATGCCAATGTAGTAAAGTTTAGGATCACTTTGAGATCATCCAAGAAGGCCTACTTTAAAAGTGAAAACTGTGCAGCAAGGGAGTGAGTAGGGGCAAGTGAAGGGTCACCTCACCAGTGCCAGTATGAAGCAACATCTGCAACTATACCATAAGTCTGTCTAACTAAGGGAAAAAGCAGAACAAAGTACTAGGACAGGCAGCAGGTCGATTGGTGCTTTATTACATTCTGCGCTGTTCTCACAACCTACCACCAGTGCTACTCGGATAGTGCCACTAGTCGACAGAGGCAAGTTGGCCAAGAACAGTCCCACTACTTATCACCTTGTGAATAAGAAAAAAAAAATACTTTTTTTCTTTTATCCTTGGTCAGTACAACTTACACCTACTTTTATGCATTGATTTGGCAATGTTTTGTTTTATTTTATTTGTAGTTCGGACATATTTTATTTACAGTGTGCTTCTGTGCCACTGCTTATGCATTGGAAATTGCAAGCTGTAAATACAGTATGTTGCTGCAGTTTAATGCACAAGTGAATTCTGTCTACACAGAGTGTGACAGAAAAAAAGTATTCTGAAATGTGGAAGTGACAGTGGTGCTGGTGGTCATCCTTTTGTTCATCAACCCTATTGAAATCAATCAATCAATCAATCAATCAATCAATACATATAATTTAATTACACATGCTGCTGATGCTGCTCCCCCTTTTTTTCAAATAATTATATTAAGATTTTTCCTGTGGTGTGGCTATGCCTGTTACCTCCTTAAACCCATTTGAGAGAATATGATACAGACGTGTTTTTTCCACACCAAAGGACAGTCACTTATTTTTTTAAAGAAATACGTGAGTGGCCATAGGCAATTGGCCCAATCACCCTTTCCACCCTGAATAGAACATAGAACAAAGTTTTCCACACATGCAGTCTGTAGTGTGATTGACTGTCTTAAGCTATGGGGAAAAACCATTGCTTAACTGAAGGATGGTCACTGACACTACAGACTGGATATATGGAAAAAAAATATTTTTGTTTGCGTGGAAGGGGTGAGTGGGTGGTCACTTTGTTCACTGCCATTTTTTTTTCATGTTGGATAAATCACCTATATTAAACTTAGAATGACTTCTGCCCAGTGGAGTCTCATGTGCAACTCACATTTTTTTGTCTGTGCTGGTCAAACGCTGTGAGTAGAGTCTGGAATCACACCATCTTAAAATTTCACCAGCCTCCAATGCTCATGCTTCCTATTTTTCATAATCCAAGATAGCAAATGGAAGAGGACTAAATCAGTCATTATAAAAGTTCTCTAACTTCCTACTTTCTTTTAATCTAGGTATATAATAATTTGATTTTGGCAATTTACAATTGGCATTGCAAAGTTGACTGACATGAGGCCAGTGCGTGGACAGGCAGGCAAAAATATACCCTCTGGTCTGACTGGATACCACACAAAACATTGTCCATAATACCTAAAATGCAAAATATAGCTTAAGCATTGCATATACTAATCTATACCTAATTGGTGCCCTTATTAAAGGGACACCATAGGCAACCAGACCACTTCATATGATTAAAGTTGTCTGGTGCATTGTTTCTGTCCCCTTAACCCTGCAATGTAAAGCATTGCAGTTTAAGAAAAGCTGCAATGTTTAAATTGCAAGGTATAGACAACCTCTAGAGGGACTTCCTGCATATTTTGTGAAACGACATTGGATGCCCTCACACTTTGCATGAAAATCCTCAGCATCTTAAAAATCCCTAAAGAAAAGATTTGATTAAATGATTTTCCATAAGTTAGTTGTAATACACACGTGAGGAGCTTGCCGTGTATGTGCATTATGTCTTCCAGCACCTAGGCACTACATAGCTAAAATTGAAGTAAGTATTAAAAGGGATTTTAAAACTTCCAACACCAGTGCAGGGGGGTGGCGGGTAAGAGGGAGACTGTAGTATTAGCCATACAGTTTTGTATTCCTAATTCTATAGTATTCCTTTAACAAATGGAGGCTGCACATGCACAAGGTTCCTCTCTCTGCCCCAGGCCCATTGCATAGGGGCTCGCTGCATCCAGTGACTCATAGGATGGATTCTTTGTGCCCATTTGCCTTTAGTTGGGGCTGTGCACCCTTGTACCTTTACTTTCTGAATAGAATTATCTGTACCTCAGCCTACTTGTGGATATGTGTATGCTTAAAACTTTAAGTTTATTAAAGCATATTGGGATGTTTTAATTTACAAACACACAGAATGAATGATGCCCTATTTCTGACATTAGTGGACTGGTCTGAAACAGAGAAGGGTATGTAAGTAAAATAGGGGGAGGGAGGCTGAAGAAACTTAGCTAGATGAGAGGCATGTCATAGAAACATAAAAACATAGAAACATAGAATGTGACGTCAGATAAGAACCATTTGGCCCATCTAGTCTGCCCAATTTTCTAAATACCTTATCTATGTCCACCAAGGAGTATGGAACTGCAAAGCTGTCATCCCTGTATATTACAAAGAAAGGGAGAATCATAGAGAAATATACTGATCTTAACTTTAAAAATATCATAAATTATGAGAAAACCAGGATTAGTAACAAGAAGATCTTTCTGAAGAATTAACCTGAACACATACTCTCTATATAGTTTATATAATAGATACAAGGTCTTTCTTAATTCTCACTAAAAACACAATTACCTTAGTTGTTGAAAAATTATTGATAAAGCTTAATATTAATTAAGTTATTTTCTGTAACTGATAAACTTAATTACTAGTGACATTTTACTATTTAGAATTATTAATAAGGATCAGTATGTAGGTCAGCAAATCATATTTTTCCTCTTTTACATGTTTTTATTTTCATCTAGTTTTTTTGTATACTAACAATTATTTGATTTATTTTCAAGACCTTGTTTATAGGATAATTACAGAAAGTCTTGCCCTGGTTGCCTCTAATTGTTTCAATAGTGGAATAATGACAGCAGTAATGGTGTCTGTGTCATTATTTAAAATTAATTATCATTTTGCTACTTGTGAGTTGCTTTTTTTTTTAGCAGTCTCAGAAATTTCTCGGAGACATAGTGTTGCTATGACAGCAGAAAACAAAAAAGAGAAAAAGGCCTTAAGAATACTTGTGTCCTTGTTACACAAGAATCCAGCTTGTGATGGTACTTGCCAATAAGTCTGCTTTATGATTATGCTCATGTACCTACCATTGGCAACGTATTACAACGTGTGAAAGTGCATGTCCATTATTGGATATATGCACTTTATTATGGCTTTTTAGAGTGTGTACATTTGTTAACAGTAATCATGCCCGGGAACTAACTTGAAAATGTTAATAGTAGAAAATCATGATATTAGGGTTTGGTCAAAATAATATATTTAATTGATTAAATCTAATCAAAAGTTTACAAGGGCACTCCACCTAACACCTAATAATGCATACACTCCCTGTCAAATTCATTCTCTTACCTTCTACTCTATGGTTCCTCAAAATGCAATTTTTATAAGGTTAAAAGCATCATAAGTCCACTACAGTCCAATGTAGTGCTTATGATGCTAGGAGAACCGCCATGCTGTTCGCCTGTATGGGATCAAACCATCTTGCAATTGAATAGTAAGTAGGCCGAAAAGTAAGTGTAGAAAATCCCTAACTCAAAAAAAAAAAAACATGTAGACGCAATTCCAAAATTAAATAAGCATGGATATACTGGTTTTCTTCATACTTATAGCATTTCAATCGTTGCAATAACAGGCTTACCTTCTCAGTGCTGGAATCCTCCCAGTAATTAAATGATGCTTCACACAGGACAAGTTTGTTGATCCGCACTCATAGGAAATCCCCAAAAATATATCAGGAAGAAATCATAGAAAAAATGCACATTTATTGATGTCAGAAAAGAAAATACATATGGGAAGATACTTGAACAGCGGTCCTAATGTATTCTTTAAGGGTCCAAGCATGCGAAAAATGAAAAAAAGGTTGTGAGCGAACAAAGTATAAAAAGTCCAAAACCTGAGCATAGGACCACCTGCAGCTACTATACAGGGGGGAGAACACCAAAGAAGTCGACTCTAAAGAAAGATTAGAGAAACCATGGATGCGTTTCGCACCACTCTGGATGCTTTCTAAACATGTTCCAATATGGGGAGACATCACTCACTACAGTATGGTGCACATTTAAATGTTATGTGCGAGGCCTGTTCATTAAGCTAGGCTCTAATTTAAAAAAAAAAATGGAGAACCTCTAGCATGCCTTTATATTTCATTAGCCAAACATGTAAAAATAAATAAATCTATGCAAATATAAATACATCTAAAATTATTTTGGATATTCAAAATTCTATCAAAATAAAACTCCAAGAGAAAATAGAAATACTGATTTAATTAAAACAAAACTGGTATATGAATAGTAATAAATCCGATAAGCTTCTTTCAAAAAAAAAAAAAAAGATTGGATTAATAAAATTAAAATTGGAAACAAAATTTTTCTTTCTCCAAAACTTATTGGTGAAGCATTTAAAAATTATTATTATTATTCTTTATACAATTTAAAACACTGCACAGATGAATGTAATCAAGATGGTATTATTTAAAAAATGTCTAATGAAATGTAATCTTTCAAAAGTTCACAAATCAAAATTGAACTATTTAAATAAACCCTTTAATATCAAAGAAGTTGAAAATACTATACAATGGCTGAAAAATGGAAAGGCCCCAGGCCCCAGGCCCCGATGGGCTCTCTACGCTTTTTTACAAAACTTTTTCGAAAGTGCTCTCCCCACTGTTATGCAGAACTTTTAATGAGTTTACAAAAAAAGAACAATTCCAATGGAGTTGCTTCAGGCCAATATTCTCCCAATTCCCAAGCCCAAGAAGGACCCAGACACCCTGTCAAATTATCGTCCTATCTCTCTAATAAATACAGATTTTAAGATATTTTCCAAAATATTGGCAGACAGACTGAAGACAATCTTATACAGATCTTATACATAAAGATCAAACTGGATTTGTGTCACAAAGAGATATAGCAGACAACACTCGAAAGATCTTAAACATAATGAATCACCTGAATCAACAAAAAGATTAGTCAGTTTTCCTAGCATTAGATGTGGAAAAGGCTTTTGACAGGGTGAACTGGAGATTCTTGGACTTGGTTATGGAGAATTTTGGCCTGATTGTTTTTTTTTTTTTTTTTAAAGATAGTGCCATGACATTATACACATCTCCTCAAGCAAAAGTCATCGGCCCTGGTATAGTTTCCCAATGGTTTATTATTAGCAATGATACAAGACAAGGTTGTCCTTTGGTGCCACTCTTGTACATTTTAAGCATAGAACCATTGGCAGCCGTAAAAAGGCAACGTAAGTTGATCTGTGGTATAGAAATCTTAACTGAGCATCATAAAATCACATTGTACACAGATGACATTTTGCTTACATTGGCAAACCTACTGGATTCTATTCTGCGTGTCTTAAATCTGATTTATGAATTTGGTAAATTTTCAGGATATAAGCTGAATGCAAGTAAAACTCAAACTCTAATTTTTAATGCTTCTTCTGACTGTGTAGAAAAAGAGGATATAATTGGGACTGGGATAGACAAAGAATAGAATACCTAGGTATTTTTATAAAATCAAATTTAAATAATATAATAGAAGAAAATTAAAAAGTAATGCTTGCCTTATTTAAAGAAAACTTCCAGAAATGGAAGGGCTTGGAAGTCTCTTGGATAGGGAGATTAAATACATTTCTACTTATGTATTACCAAAACAAATGTATCTGTTCTGTTCAATACCCATTAAAGTACCCTTTTATAACCTTTCTCAATTTAAACAAGCATTTATGGAATTTATATGGAGAGGGAAAACTTCTAGAATTGCATATAAAGTATTAACTAGGAAAATTAAAAATCTTTGGTGTACAAGTTTCTGATATAATAGAACTGCATGACTTTGTCATGTTTACTCATTTCTTGAAATGGGATAACAATATAAGTGCTAACCCAACCTGGAAAAATGGAAGAGGATTGTTATCAAAAAATACACTTATTTAATCTAATATGGCTTGGACTTGATAGATATAATAGTGATATTTAATCTAATATAATTGTTAAAAATATAATTAAATCCATCAGAAAATTGAGTTTTCTAACAGTTTACTCCTTTCTCCACCATTGGAAGTACTTCAGTTCTATACCCACAATATTGATTTATCAAAGTGGAAGTATTGTAACATCTATAACATATATCAAATTGTATTGAATGGGAAAATAGAGCCATTTAATGATTTAAAAATACAATTTAGTTTACCAGATGGAGAACTTTATAAGTATGTCAGAATTAATCATCTAAGTAACACTATCAAAATTGAGGAAAATCCGGATTTTGAATATTTTATTAACAAACATTTCAAAAGCAAACTTATCTCTAGAACTAAACAACTATTAAAGAACTATAGGAAATTAGAAAACCCCCAAACTATATTAAAAGAATAAATACTTTTCAGTGGAAAAATGAGAAGAAGCACTAAGTAAAGTCAAGAAACATACTCATAGCCTAAGTGTATACAAAACCATTTTTTAAATTATCCATCGCTGGTAGAGTAAAGAAATTTAAATATAATTATTCCTAGAATTGCTGGAGATGTTTAATCTCTGTAGGAACATTCTTTCATATGTGGTGGGAATGTGAGAGACTGACTGAGATAAAAAGAAAGTTTTCAAATTTAGTTTCAGTATTATGTTCTCAGAATTATCTGATTATATATTATCCCCCCAAACCTTTCTATTCCATGTCAAATTTCCAAATAATAGAAAAGGACGTATAGTTATATTAATTCACATATTTATGGCTACTGAATTAGTCATTGCTAGGAAATGGAAAATCCCTGTATCACCCTTTTGGTCAGATATTGTAAACCAGATAAATTACCAGAGTCTAATGGAAGAAGGTTTCTTTAGGAGAGCAGGGAAAATTACAGAAAATCAAGATATATGGTCAGAGTGGAGTTAAATTTCCAAATAAGTAAAAGCAGTTTGATTATCTCCATATAAAGAAATATATGGGATTTGGGAGATTGTATAGCTTGGCACATAGTTAAATGTAAGGTTATAGAAAAAGAAAGAAAGGTACCCTGAGAAATATTTACAGACAAATATGAGATTTTTGAATGCTCCCATCGCTCTACGTGTAGATAAAAAATATAAAATCTTGTATCATGACCAGTAGGAATTTTTTTTTTTTTTTTTTTTAAACAGATAGCCTTAACAAAAAAGAAGGAAAGGGGAAGGGGGAAGGGAAGGAGAGGGCAAGGAAGAATAAAAAAAAAGAAGTTGTGATAGTAAGAAGAAGGTAGAAGAAAAGAAAGAAAGGATGAAAGGGAAAAACAAAAAGGAATTTTCTTGGAAATGGGAAAAAAAAGAAAGGATAAAAAAATCTAATTATTGTTAAACCCAAATACATTAAATTGGTAAGGCTACCTGAAGACATAACTATTAAAGAAGCAACATATATATGTGTATGTATAACTGAAATTGTTATGATATGGAATGTCTATTTGTTATAAATGTTACTATTCAAAAACAAAATAAAGAATATAATGTTAAAAAAGCAGGTTCTGTCGTTATATGTGTAGCCTGCTGTAGCGGAGCCCTAGTCCTAGCAGGGACTTCCTCTCCGCTGGATCACCCAAGAGTAAAATCAGGAACAAGAAAACACCAAGTAGATATTCCACCTCCTCCCCAGCAACTGGATGAAACCCAGTTCTTGGAGTACAACTGGTTTAATGCATCCAAACACAGCATTTTTATACACAGACCCCAGCAGGGGGTCACTATTGTCTTCACCACAAGCCCCTCCCAGGAAACTCTGGGCCTGGGAGATAATTGCGTAAAAGACTGGTAAGCTAATTATCTCCCAGGGACAGAAAGGCAAACATAAAAATATAAAACATAAAAATACCTTAAAACATTATAAAAACATTAAATAACCCCACATATAATACATTGTTAAATATCCCTGATCTGAGTGCCCAAGTTCTCCAAATAGTGCTCAGATCTGTGCAGTGTAAAGGAAACGCCACTGTGTTAAAGTTCTGACCAACCGCACGCGTGGTCCTATGCACAAAATATTCTAGGGCGTTTGGTACTTTTGCCGGTCAACTTTCGGGAGCTCCTGCGGCCCCAATACAGGCTGCTCTGCCTGTCTCTTAGGTAACGTTTGTTCCCCTTAGCCTCAGGCACTTTCCCTCCAAAAAGCTCTCTCCTGGCGGGTTTCATTGTGGTTCAAAACCGCAAACCAAGTTGTCCATTTCCCCTTCATTTGTCTTGACTCTGGTCGTGAAAGGGTTATTTTTTTTTCTTTTTAAAAAAGCCTTGCCCTGCTGTGGAGGAAAATAAATTATCTTTCTCTCTTCCTGCTATGCCTCAGTATTCTGTAAGTTTTAGTGATCCCACATTGTCCTTTGTGATGTCACCTAACAAACGTGTGCATAGCCAGCACAGCTGTGGTCCCTTCCAGTGCATCCTAGACATTGGCCGAACAAGGAAGCAGAAGTACAGAGCTCAGAGCTATGGAGGAATTCAGCATTCCCATAGAAGCTTCAGTTATCCTGGAACTGAGGAGAATACCAACAGAATATTTTATAGCTACATAGACAAGGTAAAAAAAAAGTTACAAAAGTTACAAAAAGTAAATATATTTTCATATCATGAAACTGATTTTGTCATGTCAGATCACTCTTTTGGCCTAAAGAGTGATCTGACATCCCTCAAATAGTTTTGAGCAAAAGGTTGCAATAAGTATAAGATTTGCATTATCACTTCATTGTAACCCGTATTTGATTAGCTTGTGAGTTCCAGGTGAAATTATTTTAAGACATTGCGTTTAGGAGAGTATACAAAAGGAGAGTATTAGGATATTAAAATGGATAGATATAAAATAAAAAACTACTGATGTTTATAAAAAATTAAACAGATCAAAGTCTGCATTTAGACCACAAGGGGTTAGAGTTTGTAAATTGTATACCCATTCCATTTCTGTTTTACCTAAAATATTTTTAATATTCCCTCCTCTCCATGGAAAATTAACACTTCTTAATACCTATACATTTAAAAAAAAAATGTGTCACTGTTATGTTTATTAAAATGTTTAGACACTGAATGGTTTAACCCCTTAAGGACCAAACTTCTGGAATAAAAGGGAATCATGACATGTCACACATGTCATGTGTCCTTAAGGGGTTAAGTATAATTTTTTTTATATTTCTACAGTGTTCAATTAAACATATTTTAAGTAGTGATGTCCCGAACGGTTCGCTGGCGAACATAGTGTGTTTGCGTTCGCCACGGATGGCGAACATATGCGATGTTCGGTCCGCCCCCTATTCGTCATCATTGAGTAAACTTTGACCCTGTACCTCACAGTCAGCAGACACATTCCAGCCAATCAGCAGCAGACCCTCCCTCCCAGACCCTCCCACCTCCTGAACAGCATCCATTTTAGATTTATTCGGAAGCTGCATACATTTTTTTTTTTTTATTATTTTTTTTTCTTTTCTTTTTTTTTAATTCTTTATTTTTGTAGTGCATGGAGGTATAACAAATGAGCATGTGGTACCCCAACGGCATTCCTCATGCTTTTCAAGTAACAATTGTAACAATAGGGTATATGTTAATACATGCACATTTTATATGTTAAATTATTATGAGGTTTGTCAGTCAGATTCAACAACTTGGTAGTGTTTAGACAGGCTTAGACAATTTAAAAACATCTTTGAATTTAAACAGGCTTAAGTTTACGTCATAGTGAATACGTTATATTAAGCAGTGCATGAGTATATATATATATCTACATTTAGATAATTTAAGAACATCTTTGAATTTAAAGCGGCACTGTCATGCCGAATCCCGTTTTTTTTAAACCCCCTCCCTTCTCCACTACATCCAAATGACCCCTTAGTCACCCCAAAATGCCCCTAAGCCCCCCAAATTACCTATTTCTTAATCTGTATTTTCTGCCCCGATCTATATTCAGGGCGCCGCTATCTTTGTGTGGGTAGGTGAAGTCCCTGTGGCCTTCCCCCGCCCTGCAGAGCACAGTCTGCGCGGAGCCCTCCATGAGTGAAGATGAATTAATTTTTTGAGCGTCGGGTTTTTTTCTTTTTCGTGGGGATTTTTTTTGCGCTTGGGTTTTTTATTTTATTTTTAAGTTCGACGGGTATGATGGCTTTTTATTTGGCCTTTTTTGGGGCTGAAAAAATTAAGATTTTAGAAAAAAGAAGACGTTGAATGGTAAGTTGAATTTTAGTCCCCCCTCACTATTTTTTAGGGTGAGGGGGGTAGGTAGGGGCTTTTTTTGGGTGTGGGGGGGTGGGTGACTAGGGGCTTGGGGACCCCTAGTCACCTTTGATGGGGGGTGGGGGGGAATTTTCATTTAGGGCCCCCACCCGCTGCTCAGGGGTGGGGGCTGGGGGGACAGTAGGTCCCCCCTTATTGTTTTTTAGGGCCCCCACCCACCGCGCAGGGGTGGGGGCCGGGGGGGAGGAAAGTAGGTCCCCCCTTTATTGTAACTTAAGGCCCCCACCCGCCGCACAGGGGTGGGGTCCAGGGGGGAGGACAGTAGGTCCCCCCCATTATTATTTTATAGGGCCCCCACCCGCAGCTCAGGAGCCATGTTACTCTGTATATAGAGGGAGCCATGTTTACACTGTATATAGAGGGGAGCCATGTTCACTGTATATAGAGGGGAGCCATGTTACTCTGTATATAGAGGGAGCCATGTTACTCTGTATATAGAGGGAGCCATGTTTACACGGTATATAGAGGGGAGCCATGTTACTCTGTATATAGAGGGGAGTCATGTTACTCTGTATATAGAGGGAGCCACGTTACTCTGTATATAGAGAGGAGCCATGTTTACACTGTATATAGAGGGGAGCCATGTTACTCTGAATATAGAGGGGAGCCATGTTACTCTGTATACAGAGGGAGCCATGTTTACACGGTATATAGAGGGGAGCAATGTTACACTGTATATAGAGGGGAGCCATGTTACTCTGTATATAGAGGGAGCCATGTTACTCTGTATATAGAGGGAGCCATGTTTACACGGTATATAGAGGGGAGCCATGTTACTCTGTATATAGAGAGGAGCCATGTTACTCTGTATATAGAGAGGAGCCATGTTTACACTGTATATAGAGGGAGCCATGCTACTCTGTATATAGAGAGGAGCCATGTTTACACTGTATATAGAGGGAGCCATGTTACTCTGTATATAGAGGGAGCCATGTTTACACGGTATATAGAGGGAGCCATGTTACTCTGTATATAGAGAGGAGCCATGTTACTCTGTATATAGAGAGGAGCCATGTTTACACTGTATATAGAGGGGAGCCATGTTACTCTGTATATAGAGGGGAGCCATGTTACACTCTATATAGAGGGAGCCATGTTACTCTGTATATAGAGGGGAGCCATGTTACTCTGTACATAGAGGGAGCCATGTTACACTGTATATAGAGGGGATCCATGTTACTCTGTATATAGAGGGGAGCCATGTTACTCTGTATATAGAGGGAGCCATGTTTACACGGTATATAGAGGGGAGCCATGTTACACTGTATATAGAGGGGGGCCATGTTACTCTGTATATAGAGGGAGCCATGTTACTCTGTATATAGAGGGATCCATGTTACTCTGTATATAGAGAGGAGCCATGTT
The DNA here is from genome assembly GCF_036172605.1 of Pelobates fuscus. Classification (NCBI taxonomy): domain Eukaryota; kingdom Metazoa; phylum Chordata; class Amphibia; order Anura; family Pelobatidae; genus Pelobates; species Pelobates fuscus. The sequence continues at coordinate 95,419,792 of NC_086324.1, read as the reverse complement.
TACACTGTATATAGAGGGGAGCCATGTTAAACTGTATATAGAGGGGAGCAATGTTACACTGTACATAGAGGGGAGCCATGTTACTCTGTATATAGAGGGAGCCATGTCACTCTGTATATAGAGGGGAGCCATGTTACTCTGTATATAGAGGGAGCCATGTTTACATGGTATATAGAGGGGAGCCATGTTACTCTGTATATAGAGAGGAGCCATGTTACACTGTATATAGTGGGAGCCATGTTACTCTGTATATAGAGGGGAGCCATGTTACTCTGTATATAGTGGGAGCCATGTTACTCTGTATATAGAGGGGAGCCATGTTACTCTGTATATAGAGGGAGCCATGTTACTGTAGCATCCTGTGAGGGGTTTGTAGTCCGACAGGGCTCTGGGTCGGCCCCGGTGTTTTCGACTGCTGGGCCCATTCAGTGGGTCCGGTCCGGTGCCTCTCGTCTCTCCGCGTGTGCCTCAGAGGCCTTTTGACATCTGACAGCTGGCTTGTCTGAACTCTTAGCCCGCTAGCTTTTACAATACAAGCTGGTGGTGTCTGAGGCGTTCCAAAAATTTGTGAGAGGCAACGCAGAGAGAGGAGTCTGAAGAAGAGGAGTAAGAGGAGGAAGGTGGCTTTGAGGAGGTGGAAGACCAAACACAGCAGGCGTCCCAGGGGGCTTGTTGTCACCTTTCAGGGACCCTTGGTGTTGTACGTGGCTGGGTGGAGGAAGAGACCTTCAATGACATTAGTGAGGACAAGGAACAGGACATGGCTAGCTTGGTATCCAACCTTGTGCAAATGGGGAGTTTGCGGTTGTGCAAATGGACTGTTTGCGGTTGTTTGTGGTGTGTTAAACGGGGAGTTTGGTCTGTCACTGTGAAGCGGGCGTAACCCTTACACTACCTGATCGATACAACATCATACCTGATGTTTTAAAGCACGTTATTCAAAACAATTTAGGAATGTTAGGTGATTTATGCCCCTTATGGATTAAAACCAGACTCTGCATCAACCATGTAATTTTCCATGGGAGTTTTGCCATGGATCCCCCTCCGACATGCCACATTCCAGGTGTTAGTCCCCTTGAAACAACTTTTCCATCACTATTGTGGCCAGAAAGAGTCCCTGTGGGTTTTAAAATTCGCCTGCCTATTGAAGTCTATGGCGGTTCGCCCGGTTCGGCTGTTCGCGAACATTTGCGGAAGTTCGCGTTCGCCGTTCGCGAACGGAAAATTTAATGTTCGCGACATCACTAATTTTAAGACTTCTTGTAGTCAATCCCACATATTGGAGGCAACAAGGGCACTCCAATAGGTAGATTACATTTTTTTGAACTACATCCAATAAAGTCATTTAATTTGTATGTTTTTTTTGTTCTAATGAATGCAAATTTAATTACTTTAGAATGGACAGATGAGTCAGTACTTTTACACACTATATATCGTTTACATTTGTGAAAATCTTTGGCTTCAGGTAAAAAAAGAAGTGGGTGCATTTTTTGTTTTAATTTCTCTAGTGAAATTGGAGGTTAAAATAGATTTGGATTTAGGAGCTCCCTGAATATTATGTTTGGTTTTTCAGGTAGAAACATAGAAACATAGAATGTGACGACAGATAAGAACCATTCGGCCCATCTAGTCTGCCCAATTTTCTAAATACTTTCATTAGTCCCTGGCCTTATCTTATAGTTAGTATAGCCTTATGCCTATCCCACGCATGCTTAAACTCCTTTACTGTATTAACCTCTACTACTTCAGCTGGAAGACTATTCCATGCATCCACTACCCTCTCAGTAAAGTAATACTTCCTGATATTATTTTTAAACCTTTGTCCCTCTAATTTAAGACTATGTCCTCTTGTTGCTGTAGTTTTTCTTCTTTTAAATATAGTCTCCTCCTTTACTGTGTTAATTCCATTTATGTATTTAAATGTTTCTATCATATCCCCCCTGTCTCGTCTTTCCTCCAAGCTATACATGGTAAGATCCTTTAACCTTTCCTGGTAAGTGTTGTTATAGTGTAATTTAGAAATAAACAAAGATGTTTAAATGTCTATCTGTTCCTGTCCAAATTATAAAAGATTGAATTGCGTATATACGCTGAAGTAATTCAGACTGACACACGGAGTTCAGGTTAAAATAACTTCGAGGAAATTTATTGGCAAGTCCAGCAAGAGCGGGCTCGCAGGCCCTTTTAAGAGGCATTTTGCGTCATCATTGATTATCAAGATATCAGTAAATAAAAAATCATTAATTGGATTAATTGTTAAGTGTCTGTGTTAGTGTCCACCTATCAATATAATTAATTGGCTCAAAAACTAAGTGGTTAGCTAAGTGTCCACCCACCGATAGGTGGTATTGTTCTGGACACGGGTGGGGACAGGGGGCTCAAGCACCATCTTCCCTAGCATGAGGTTTACTCGGTGGAAAGGGGGGCTTGAGTGTCATTTTACACAGTCAGTGATGTCAGGTCTTGTGGTCAGGTGCAAGGTTCTCTTATGAATAGAACATTTCATTAGTACAGTGTTCTCATGGCCTTCAAATTATACTATGTTGCAAGTTAAAGGAAATTCAGCAATTCCTGGGTTAGTCATGTCTTTATAGAAAATACAGTCTCTGTTCATTGTATTAAATGTGCTGGGAAACTCTGTAATGTCATGTAATTTGAAATGGATTAAAATGGAGGATCTGTCAGGTAATGAGGACAAAATGGAGGGTTTCTCACAGTGTGAGGTTAAAATGGAGTTAGTACAATAATTCAATACAAGTTCAATAAAGATTTTTAATAATTCTACATCAGTGTTATCCTGCAATCCATGAACCAGTTTAGTAGCCCCTCTCTGAACTCTCTCTACGGTATCAATATCCTTCTGAAGATACGGTCTCCAGTACTGCCTACAATACTCCAAGTGAGGTCTCACCAGTGTTCTGTACAATGGCATGAGTACTTCCCTCTTTCTACTGCTAATACCTCTCCCTATACAACCAAGCATCCTGCTAACATTTCCTGCTGCTCTATTACATTGTCTGCCTACCTTTAAGTCATCAGAAATAATCACCCCTAAATCTCTTTCCTCAGATATTGAGGTTAGGACTCTATCAAATTTTCTGTACTCTGCCCTTGAGTTTTTACGTCCAAAATGCATCTTGCACTTATCCACATTAAATGTCAGTTGCCACAACTCTGACCATTTTTCTAGTTGTGTCAACTGGTATAATTTGCATAAAGGTCATCTTGTCTTAATGTGTGCCAGTGTTTTTTTTATAATTTTTTTGTCAAATCCGCTTTTGTTATTGAAATTAAAAATTACTGAGAGGGGCAAAGTGTCTTTAGTGCATTTGGTTTTGTATGTTAAAAGTTAATTTCTTTCTTTTTTCTTAATGGTATCAATTGTTTTCTTTAAGTCAGAAGATGGGTGTTTTTTTTCAATGAACTTGTGCTTTAAATAGTCAGTTTGTTGATTAAAATCTTCTAATTGGGAGCAATTCCTACGTATGCGTAGAAATTGACTTTTTGATGCGCTTTCGAGCCAAGGTTTATAGTGGCAGCTTAATTGTTCTATTGCTGTGTTTGCATTTAAAAAAAAAAATGTTTTAGTGTGTAGGATCCCTTCTTTAATAAAAATATTAATATCTAAAAAGTTAAAAGTTTCTTTACTGTATTCATGGTTTAAGATGATACATCTGTTGTTAATATTTAGATTGTTAATAAAAGAGATAAAATTATCTTCAGAACCCTCCCAAATAAGAAAGAGATCATCTATAGAACTAAAATAGGTGACCAGGTTTGCCCGCCAGCTATGCTCACCCTATATGGCCGTAGTTTCCCAATCTGCCATAAATAAGTTGGCATAACTAGGGGCAAACCTGGTCCCCATGGCTGTGCCTCTCTTTTGAAGATAAAAGCGGTTGAAAAACTAAATTTAGTTGTTAGTTAAAATAAAGTTTATGCCTTCCAATATAAAATTGATTTGTTTTTTAGGGATTCTTCCTTCTGTTGTTTCAACTCATTTCTATCAGTAGATGCTGATTCGTGCAGTGTTTTGCTGCGCATGCGCAATTGCCTCTTAATGCTTTTCAATAGGAAAGCATTGGATTGGTTGAGATCATCAAGATGGGAGGAGGGGGCAGCAACCTAAATAGTTATTTTTGTACTGTAGTGTCAGGGATACATGACTGTGTTCCTGACACTGTAGTGTTTCTTTAAGCTGCACCCCACCACCACTGTATCAAGTGACATTTTCAGCTAATGCAGAGATCTTCTGGCTCTTTGGCTGATGTAGTGAAGGCAGGGTCAGGTAAGGAGTCAAACAGTTCTAATATGGTTTAACTACTTACATTGGGGATTAGTGGGGGCACCACTGTGCACTGTAGTGGTAATGGTGCTTGAAATGTTTCTTTAGTGAAATGTACAATTTGAGCTATGTTTTAACAGGTTTATTCTTAAAAGTGTGAATTTTTGGGAAATCAAAGTGGATTTCACAATAGCCAAACGGGGCAAAACACCCCAATTCAACTAGTTGCAAGTTTGCCTATTTTGACCTTAAAGGGAGAACATAGGCACTAGTACCAATGTAGCTTGTTTTTTTTAGCAATGGCAAGTTATTATCTACTATTCTAAACAGGTTTCATTGAAACATACTTTTGATTAATGTAAATGTTGAAAAAAAAAAAGTGTGGGACATATGTGATGTCATGATGGGCAGATTGTATGTGTGGGGCATTGTGATGTCACATCGTAGGCAGAGCATATGGGGGGGGGGGTGCGGCAAAATAGGTTTTTGCCTAGGGTGACAAAATTCCTTGCACCGGCCCTGGTTATGGAGATGTGGTGGAGGAAACTAAATGTAAAAACTGGTTTGGAATCGTCACAGTTAAATCTTCTTAATTACTTCTTGTCTTCAGTTGATTGATATATACGTCTTTTGTATATATAGTCTTGGACCAAATGCTCGCCACAATAATATATGTCTATATTATTGAAAAGTACTAATACGCAATCTGACTTACGGTTTCTTCAGGTTTATTCTTAGTTACGGATACATAATAAAACAACAAAGGATGTTACAGGATAATGGACATTCAACAGCAGATGGTAATTGCTGGACTCCCGACGTCCTTACATCTTTACATCAAGAGAGAGCCAGAGAGAGCCAAGAGAGAGACCAGAGCCAAGAGCGAAGAGACCTCGTGTATCTTTGTTCAGTTACTATAAATGTGCCCATACTGACGTCAGAGCATAACTCTTGCCATATAGGGACAAGACCTGCTAATCCACATTCCAGAGCTCTCAGACAAAGAAACCCTTGTGACTTATTGATACCATCTGTTACTTATGTCAATCCACACATCCATATATATAATCAATAGAAACATAGAATATACAATATTCTACATTCCCTCTGTTTATGGTTTGTCTTAAAACCATAACACAATGTCACTAACCTGTCCATTCATACATCACTCGTATCACAGTTATTGAGCATAGAACAAGATGTAGTCACAACTTTCTATTATATGAGAGTTCTTAGAAGGTCGAGTTTCTATCCCTTATACTGCTTACTTTACTTCAAACTCCCTCTGTTTCAGCTATGTATTGATATCCATATCCATGTTACATCATAACTACTTGAAAATAATATATACATATATATAACAATGATAAATGAATAAAATAAACTATTTACAAATGTTGATCCAATAAACAATAAAGCGATCAGAAAGATCTACCTGCTCTGTTACAGTCGGATCTTTATAGATAACAAAATCAAGATGATAACTTTCTAGATAATCACTGTGTATCACTATCATATTCCTACAGACATATATAGCATAGTATTTTCATTCTCAATACCTGATATTACTTAAGTACTAATACATGTATTACTATAATATCCTGTCCAATTGCATTTCCATGAATCATATGTTTTCTAGCAACCTTAAAATCTTTAGGTCATTTGTATTCATGAATTACATTCCTATATCATTAATACCAGTAGTGATAATTGTATCAGTACTTTACAATCATAGTATTTAATTTATATATTCAGTAGGCTCTCACTAACTAAAATATACCAACACTACTTATAAAACTCATAATAGTTTGCAAACCTTCAAAGGTTCTGTTGTTATCAACCATGAAGTTTTATACTAAATCTTCAAATAATGGTTTTGACAATACTATATAATATTGTTCTAGAAATTCTCCACCCATAAATCTTTCTATCGTAGATTTGTTTTTGTTTACATAAGTATCATTTTCACTAAATTCCACCTTGTAGTAACAAACTTTTCATTTAACAGAATCATAGTTTACTTTAAAATAACTTGGAAAGAATAATATAAATTAATTATCATCACTCTCCTCATTAGACCTTAATTGTGATGACTTATTAATGTAATACATCTTAAAAGTAGGATTGTCCTAATGTTCTGACCAATCCGCATTCCCTTGTACACTTCAACTGACTAAATTAAAATAAAATAAAATAAACTTGGGGTCATACTGCCCAGAAACTCTTAATAACATATTCATTCATTGGATATCACCATATCCAGAAACCTATTCTCCCTAGTCCATACCTTTATAGACTTAGGTCAAATATAATCGTGTACTATACTCTTAACTAAACTTCAATTCAATTCCACTTGGATCTCTGAACTCTTATATCCAAGGCATTCTTAATGTATACCATTACTTAATATTAATCAATATAAATTTTACCACATGACAGGAGGCTTCATATTTTGCATTAACTCTCTTTACTAACTCACATAGCAGTAAAGAAAAAGGTGAAAACATTAACCAATCAAAAGAAAGTAGGAGGTATAGTATTCACAGTAATGAGGCTCCTCCCCCTCTTTCTTTACTGCTCCATCAGCAGACAGGTCAGAGTTTTTGGCTCTTCCCTTTTTTCACTATTGTATATGTAATTTTTATATTATACTGTATTTTATCTTATATATGTAGTTTTATATTTGCTACTATTGTTGTTTTCTACCTTTATTTCATCTGCCCCCTTGGGGTTTCGCTCTTGGGGGAGTCTTTTCCCCCTCCCTGTTTTCTTCACAGGGTCTCTCTTCTTTTCTTCACCTCTCGGTCCGCCGGCTTCTCCGCCGTCGGACCGACTGTCTCTCACTTCCCTGAGGGTAACGCTCACCCTCCAACCCCCCCTTTTTTCCTCCACACGGCTTCACAGCCGTTTTCACTGTAGCCGCACGGCGGGAAACCGTTTTTCCCGCTCCTCCGGCGGCCATCTTGGATCTCGCGCCTCGCGAGATCCACGGCCGCCATCTTGGGAGCATTGCGGTCTCCTCATTCCGGCGCCCGTACACACAGTAACCGGACACAACCAGGCAGGGGTCCCCAGGTCAGTCAAATTATTTACCTGTGCTTGGGGTGTGGCCCCATAATCGAAAATACTTACTGCCTACTGGTGCTTTTGCACACTTACAGGGTGAAGCCCTATATTTAATACCGCTGCTATCAGGTGGATTTCGTGCCACCGATATATATTTGAGCATTTATACCTGGGTGTGGCCCAGAAGAAAATCCCAATATTCCCTGCTGGGGAAACTGGTGCTTTTTACTGCCAGAATTGTCATACTCACCCTGCTGGGGTTTTGCCTTTTTTACTTTTCACGGTTTATATATATATACCTTTACCTACCCTGCTGGGGTTAACTGGGTACTGCAGGTACCCCCCTCCTTTTTATCACTAACTGGGACAGACCCCTAGCCCAACATTTTCTGTGCCTCAAGCTATTACAGCGGCCCAACTCCTATTACCATGGATACACCTCAAAACCCTGCAGACTTCCAAACCATGATTGCGGAAGCCATCTCCGCCTCTATGGAGAAAGCATTATCCAGGGTTATGACGGCGACTGCCGATCAGACTAAAAAAGTCACAACAGCCCAAGCCCATGACTATGATTCTGAGGCTTCAGAATCCCATGCCCAGGCCGACTCTCGGCCCAGCAAACGCCACTGGAAGGGCAAGGAAAGGAATGATAACCTGGGCAAAGGCAAGGCACCTGCCAAACGCCACAGGCCAGCACCACCCACCCCCGCCCATTACTCCTCGGACGAGGGGGAAGAACAAACACGCTCCATGGCTGTGTTAGATGAGTGGCAGGCCGCAGATTCCGATCCAGATAACGACTGGGGTTCGGACACGGGATCCCATACGGGTCTCCTAAAAGGCACCTTTTTGGACGACATCCAACTGCCAGACGACCCCACACCGGGCCAAGAAGAAGGGGAAGCCATTCTGGACCCCACGGGGCAACGTCTATTCGACCCCCGCAACATACGGCACCCGCGTTCGGGGGACTGGACCCCCCCGACCATCTTTCCAAATTTATGCACCGTTGGCTCCGCAAACCCCTGGACAAAACGGTGCGCAACCGACTACGTTCGGAATGCCCTCGCCCTTCCCTTCCCGACAACGTGGCCCAAACCCCCGAATTCGACCAGGTCATGAACACATTCATGTCTAGGGGTGGCCGCGACCCCAGGAGAGGAGTGGAGAAGGGCTTTCACGGAGTTCAAGACAAACTCCTAGACTCTATTGGCCCACTTTCCCGCATCATGTTTTTGGCGGACGATGCTTTTACAAGGGCTGACGAATTTGATGCCAGTATGGTTAAAGAGTGGGCACACGATATAAGAGAATGGGCACAGAGGTGCTTTTGTTTTGTTGGCAACACCAGCGTAGCCCTCTCCTCTGAGAGGCGAAAAGCAGCGCTGCTCCGTATTGACGGAAAGCTGGTGGAATTGGGCACCAAGGAGTTGGGACCGCTTGCACAGGGCAAATTGTTTGGGGAAGCCTTCCTCAAAGAGCTTAATAAGCACGTAAACATTTTCACCTCGCTCAATAAGGCTCAAACTTCAATGAAGCGAGTATTCAGGGGCTACCCCAATCGGGGTGTTTTTGGACGGGCTGGCCGCTACAGGGGCCGAGCAGCCAGCCGTTTTTGGCCCTCTGGCCCCCGCTCACACAGACCCCAACCCTTCTACCCGGAAGTGGGTTTCAGGCAGCCCTTCTCCTACACCCGTGGAGCAGACAGAGGCAGAGGACCTCGTAGCCGTGGCAGAGCACGCTTCCCCACAGGTAAGCATCATTATGCCTCAATGTCCACTAACCCCGTATACTGCAGGTCGTATCGCTCTGTCTTTTCAGAACTGGACAGCCATCTCCACGGACGCATGGATCCTCCAGACGGTCCAAGGCTACATCATAGATTTTGTGGAAACCCCGTCCCAGACCGCCCCTCCGTACCCCATTCAGTGCTCCAAAGAAGATCGCCTTCTAATCGATGGCGAACTACGGGAACTCAGGGCCAAAGGAGCGATAGAACCCGCTCACGACCAAAACGGCTTCTTCAGCAACATTTTCCTAGTGAAAAAGAAATCTGGAGACTTACGGCCGGTTATAAACCTAAGGAAGCTCAATGCTTTCGTAACATACAGACATTTCAAGATGGAAGGCATCCATCTCCTAAGAGATCTGCTCCAAGAAGGGGACTGGTTCACAAGACTGGACCTCAAGGACGCCTACCTATCGGTACCCGTCCACACATCCTGCCGACAGTTCCTCAGATTCCGATGGCAAGGCCGCCCCTGGCAGTTTACATGCCTCCCCTTCGGCCTCAGCTCAGCACCGTGGTGCTTCACCAAACTCCTGAAGCCAGTAGTGTCTCGACTACGCACTCAAGGAATTCGGTGCATTATTTACCTGGACGACCTGCTACTGTTTTCCTCAGACAGGTACAGTCTAACGCAACACACACAATATACCACCCGACTCCTCACGTCCCTAGGTTTCGTGGTGAACTTTCAAAAATCGGAAGTATCCCCAGCCCAGAAGATACAATTCCTGGGCTTCGAGATAGATTCCAAGACCAGCACTCTACGGCTCCCAACCTCAAAGACCACAGCCATCAAGAAGGAAATACGCAGAGCCATTCGCAGCCACTCCATTCCACTCCGCAACCTGGCTCGGATCGTGGGCTTGCTATCCGCATCCATCCAGGCGATATTCCCGGGTCCACTCCACTACAGAGCGATGCAGCGCTTGAAGGCTTCCTTTCTCCGCCAGAACCCCTCGTACGACCAAACGGTTCCGTAGACGGAGGAAGTCAAAGAAGAACTGGGATGGTGGCTGGACAGCATGGAAGCGTGGAATGGCCGAGCCATCTTCGGAAACACGCCCGACATGGTCCTGGAATCAGACGCCAGCCTCTGGGGATGGGGCGCCACCTGCGAAGGCAGTTCGACGGGAGGCACTTGGACCTCCCAAGAACTCAAACTTCACATCAACTGCCTAGAACTTCTAGCGGGGTCGTTTGCAATTCGCAGCCTAGCGAGAAACCGGACCAACTGCTGCATCCTCCTCCGGATGGACAATGTGTCAGCGGTCCGTTACATCAACAGACTAGGAGGGGCCCGGTCCAGACTCCTTTCAGAGATTACGAAAGAAATATTCGAGTTTTGCCTTCCCCGGAAAATCTCCCTCATGGCAGAATATCTCCCGGGCGAAACGAACCTGACAGCGGACTGGTTCTCTCGCCATTGGCGGGACAGCAGCGACTGGAGACTGGATCCTACAATCTTCCATCGCCTCTTGGTCAGGAGAGGCCCCCTCCACCTGGACCTCTTCGCATCTCGGAACAACAGGCAGACGGACGAGTACTTCAGCTGGCTACCAGACCCGGAGAGCAAAGCAGTAGACGCCTTTCTCCAACCATGGCCACCCAGGGGCGCTTACGCCTTTCCCCCATTTGCCATGGTGGCAAGGACGATACAATACTTAAAGACGCAACGCGGGTCTCTGCTCCTCATCACTCCCCTATGGCCGAGCCAACCATGGTTCCCGGACCTTCTAGCTTCATCCTACAGGGACCCTCTCCTCATACCGTCCTACCAGACACTCCTCACAGACCCGAGAGGGAACCCCCATCCTCTCATTCTGGAAGACCGCCTCTCCCTAGTAGCCTGGACTCTTTCAGGGGTGCCTGGCAGACCGAGGACTTATCGCAGACAGCTAGAGACCTCTTATGGGATTCGTGGGCACCAGGAACCAGACGATGCTATCTCGCAGCATGGAATTCCTGGTCCACTTGGTGCAGTGAACGGAACTTTGATCCCTTTACGGCACCTGTAACGGCCATCTTGAATTTTCTCTCCCACCTATACTCCGCGGGCAGGTCTTACCGATCCCTCAACGTCGTGCGCTCCGCGATCTCAGCGGCTCACGTTCCGGTCCTGGGTTCACCCGTCGGGAAACACCCTCTGGTATGCCGCCTCCTCAGGGGCATCAGACTTCAAAGGCCCCCCAGGCCCAAGTACACTCGGTTATGGGACGTGGAAGTCGTCCTACAGTTTCTGCGAGACTGGCCAGATAACGACAGACTCTCACTCCGACAACTGTCGGCCAAACTAACACTCCTACTTTGTCTGGTATCGTTCCGCAGAGTTTCGGACGTGCGGGCTTTCGACGTCGACGCCTTTTCGGTCTCCCCAGAGGGAGTTACCTTCCAAGTGTCTCGTCGTACTAAATCGGACTCATCGTCGGTTTTCTACCCCTTTTTTCCTACCGAACCGCTGCTTTGCGTGGTCTCTGCTCTGCGTCGTTATGTCCAGGTCACTTCCCTCCTTCGGGTTTCATCGTCGGGACAACTATTGGTGTCTTATGTTAGACCTCACGTTCCCGTCTCTACTACCACCCTCGCCAGATGGGTTCGATGGATCCTGTCTCTAGCAGGTGTAGAAGACACCTTCGGTGCCCACTCAGTTCGCGGAGCGGCGGCCTCGTCGGCTTTCTCCGCGGGAGCATCACTGACAGACATCCTACGAGCCGCGGATTGGTCACGCGAAGCGACCTTTCGGACCTTCTATTTCCGCCCAAACTCGGGGGCAGCCACGTCTCTCCTTCATCAGCGTTAAAAATGCAAAATATGAAGCCTCCTGTCATGTGGTAAAATTGAAGATTATGCTAGCGTTAGTGTACTTATAATCTTAATTTTAGTAATGACAGGAGGCGAGTATTTTCCCACCCTCCGCACCCTCGAGGGATGAAATCTCATGTAAGTATACCTATACTCTATATTTTCCTTCATATTTTTCTAACTGGTATATATAATACGTGTACCTTATTTAACTACAGCTTCGTTACTGTTGGTTGTCATACTTAGACTAGGCACATTTCGTTAGAGTTTGTGCTGGGTTTATTACATTACTGCAAACAGTTGCCAGACCGGTTCCTAACCTCTTCCACACTCTCTTTTAGCATAACCTCAAGACATTACTGCTTACACTCAGGATGGACATGTTTGGACCTTCCTTCAGAAACCAGGACTTCGCAATTGGACAAGTCATCTGTTGGTGCATGTTTGGATCACCCTAGGACTTCGTATTTGAAAAGTCACCCGTCGGTGCATGTTGCAAGACTTTATCCGTTCTCTTTTAAAACTTTTATTGTATTTGATGTCGCTCTCGAAAGAGGGGGAGGAGCCTCATTACTGTGAATACTATACCTCCTACTTTCTTTTGATTGGTTAATGTTTTCACCTTTTTCTTTACTGCTATGTGAGTTAGTAAAGAGAGTTAATGCAAAATACTCGCCTCCTGTCATTACTAAAATTAAGATTATAAGTACACTAACGCTAGCATAATCTTCAATTACCCTTCCTTAGTTTTCTTCCTTATGTTACCATAGTTTGTTTTACTCCACCTCAATATAAACAAAATTACTCATTATAGTTAATCTATGAAATACTATTGAACTCAATCTTTGTAGAATTAAATAACCATGATCCTTATTTTATCAACTTAATATTTTATCTACTTCTGATACTTCTCATTCTATGTATAGGTAATAATGTAATAGTTCTCTTCATAATACTATCCTTTCATAATTTTACTTTATGTGTTACACATTTATAAGTACTCTTTTGGTATTAATACTCATAACTGTTATATAACTTTTCATTGTCTGTTTTCTTTTCCGTTAATATTTAGGAGTATATATGTATGTTAGTGTCAATCTTTTATTTCTTTGTAAGTCTGTTAATCTTCTGTATCAAATGAACTCTGTAGAATCTTCCATCACAGTTTGCAGATCAGTTGAAAAGTCTCTTTCCAACAGTCGATGTCCAGTTGTCTGAAGGAATGCTTTCCTAATTTACTGCCACAAGGATCTGTCACGCTTTATCTACATTAAAACAAAAAACATGTGCAGCATCAATACAATGGCTTACAATGTTTATATCTCATTATTATTATACAGTTTAACATTGAATTATATTGACTACACAAAACGTACTCATTTCTTCTCATGAGATCTACCATCTAGAGGTCATTTACATTTATGCCATGTGATGTATGATCTTTAAATTTCCTTTATAGCAAGATCTTTCTGAACATTTTAATTTTCCAAACATTTTACTAATCATATTACTAATCATACCCCCCTTTTAAACTGTTTAATAATCTGGAGGTATAACCTAATCACATATCAGATGTTGCAAAAAAAAACAACAAAAAAAACATAGTTTTCCACTATACTGTAGCAATAGCAGCCATCTTGTCTTAACACTGGCACCATTTTGTCACATGAAACAAGCTACAAAAAACATATTGTTTCCTAGATCAAATGTATTTGTAAATCTAGGTTTTATTCTATCAAATCTTTTGTCTTCTATATAGTCATAACATATGTGTGTCCAGGCTTTGCAAAATATAGTAATCCATTGTCAGTCATGATATTAAAATCTCATTCTCATGAATTAAATCAAAGATTTTAAATCAACCTCAGAAGCAACAAAGAATAAATCCATTGTTTTTTCCTTCTGTAAAACGATTGGAGTTACTGTATAATTGCATAAACCCAATATAACTAACTGCTACATTAGTGTATTTCATCTTGCCATATTTGCAAACTTGATGTACATTTTTATTTTAATTAATTAACCTAATACTTTCTTATAACACACATAAAACAATGAAAAAACAGTTCATAATAACAATTCATTAAAACAACAAACTAACATAGATCTCAATTCTTGTGTGCTGTTCTTAATTCAGAAATCAGTCTGTGTACATCTGTTGGCACACATATCCATGCTCATTCCCTAAACTGATCATATCTCTTGAAGTTATCTGATTCTTATAACTTTCTGTGTTACACTGCATTGCTTGTCTGTCTCCTAATTTCGATTTAGCTAAAATTGCTCTTATTTGTCTGATTATCAGTTTACAAGGAAAGGCTTTTATTGATTTATCTCCACATGTATTTTCTCTGTCAAAATTTTTAATCAACAAATTTAATTTCTCATTTGCTTTTGATTTGATATCTCGGATAAAATATCTGCAAGATCTTAAATAATGTTGTTTATTGCACCAAAAACAAATAACTTTAGGAGTTTTATCCTGCCTTTGATTGTTAACAGTTTTTTGTAAACAGTTTTTAGTTGAGCAAATAGGGAGTGGCTCAGCTGTCTGTATAACTCTTTTACACTCTGTCCTAGAAAAAGGAGGAGGGGGACAAGGGGTGTCAGGTCTGAGTTTCTTTCTTTGCCTAATTCCACAAGTCATTTTAACCCCTTCATTATTGGTTTCTCTTAAGTTATCCAAGAACAAAGCAACTTCTGTTAAAGTGCTTTTTTCTCTAGCAATAACAATTGCAGTTGGATTTAGATCTCAACATTTTTTCACAAATTCATTAATTAATTGCTCTTCAGGAAAATCAGCAACAAGTCTATATGCATTTTCAAATTTTACAAGAAAACTAAAAATATCCTCATCCTTGTGTGGTTTTAGTTTTTCCAACATTTCAATGTCTGCAAAATCATTCCCTGTTGTTAATTTTATTAACTGTGTTAATCTGTCTTGCTTATTTCCATATATTATTTTATCATTGTCCTCACATTTTACAGGCGTGGTCAGCCTACATGCAATTTGAGTCGGCAGCCATATTTGAAATAGTCTATTCCTTTGTTCGTCATTAAGGCTGTATTTGTCCAAATTTGACTCAAACATTTCAGCATTAGTAAATGCATCCACTGACGTGTCATAAACTGGAAAACATTTCACAATTTTAATTAATTGTTCATGGATTTTCTAATTACGTTTTGCAGCACTGTCTTGAAATTTACATTTCTGCAAATCACTTTGTGAGGATACATTTTCAGTATCTATTGGTTCTGGTATTAGATTCTGTGCCTGTATTTTTCTTGTATTAACACACACTAGCTTTACTTCATTTGTAAGCTGGCAAATAAGATCATTTCTTAGTTCAACTCTATCCTCTAGTTCACAGACTGTTTCTGACAATCTCTCACAGTTACCGCATGTATTCTCTGTTACCTTGTTACACTGTTCATTTAAATCTGATTTCACTTCTGTTAACATATTCAAATCTACTTCTTTTTCTGCTGATTCTAAATTGTCTTGACCTGCATCTCGTTTACAAATCAATGCATTGTAAGTACAGACTAGTTTCATAACATTTCTGATCTTTTGTTTTTTCTTATTAACAAACAATTTCTTGTCATTTTCACTATTGGCAATTTCACATTGTGTGTATAAAGCTTTCCACAATACAGCATCTGAATAGCTGCTACTAAATGCAAACTGCAATTTACGTTTCACTGCAATATCATTTATGAATTCCATGTTATTCACCAGATCAGTTATTTCTGTTTATTTTGTTGCTTCATCCACACAGCTGCGCAGTTTTGGTCTCGGATCTGGAAACTTGCCAATCTCTGCCACGTGCTTGCTTCTAGAATTCACGTTGTATCTTGTGCTTTTGTCTCAGTTGTAGAAAATAGTCTTGTACAGTCTTTGTGATTTAAACACTTTCGTTTTCTTACAAGCACAGTTCTTCTGTGACAGTCTAGATTCTTTTTTTTCTCTTCAAGTTTGTTTTCCCAGTTCCAAAACAGCTTTGTAACTCGATTCTTCTTCTCTCTCCCCCCTTGAAGTGGTAACAAAACTTGAATAGAAAACTGGCTGGCTAGCCAATGTAAAAACTGGTTTGGAATCGTCACAGTTAAATCTTCTTAATTACTTCTTGTCTTCAGTTGATTGATATATACGTCTTTTGTATATATAGTCTTGGGCCAAATGCTCGCCACAATAATATATGTCTATATTATTGAAAAGTACTAATACGCAATCTGACTTACGGTTTCTTCAGGTTTATTCTTAGTTACGGATACATAATAAAACAACAAAGGATGTTACAGGATAATGGACATTCAACAGCAGATGGTAATTGCTGGACTCCTGACGTCCTTACATCTTTACATCAAGAGAGAGCCAGAGAGAGCCAAGAGAGAGACCAGAGCCAAGAGCGAAGAGACCTCGTGTATCTTTGTTCAGTTACTATAAATGTGCCCATACTGACGTCAGAGCATAACTCTTGCCATATAAGGACAAGACCCGCTAATCCACATTCCAGAGCTCTCAGACAAAGAAACCCTTGTGACTTATTGATACCATCTGTTACTTATGTCAATCCACACATCCATATATATAATCAATAGAAACATAGAATATACAATATTCTACACTAAATGTACTAAATTATAGCTCGTCTTTAATAAAATCATGTGACAAATACATCACGTGATTGGCCTTAATCTATTCAGTGATTGGCCGCAGTATTCGGGTATGTGACGCGGAACTGAATTGAGCTTCACGAGGGGGACGGTCTATTCTGCAATTGACTGCAATTGTTTTATTCTATATCTAATTAAAGTATTTTTGGTAATTTTTAAAGTAATTAAAGTATTTTTGGTTCATACATACTGGATATTTGGCCAAAAGGGTTAAGGGAAACAATTATATTGTTATAATGTAAATACATTTGTTCTAACATTTCATTTTATTGGACTATGTGCCTTCAAGGATATTATGCAAAATACAAAATTCATTTTTATCTATATTTAAAACAGTTGATTTGCTTCTTAGTAAATCTGCTGACATATTTAAAAAGTTTCAAAAACAAAGTTGACTACCAATAAGATGAAAGATTTGACTACATGCATTCATTAACGTGGACCCCTTTCTCTATGGTTTTGTAAATATTTATAAGCCATATAGAGGTTGAGTTTAAAATATATTCAACCAGTTTTTATATTAGATGACACAGTTTGCTGCTTTGTAAGTTATTATATATAAATTAACTACCTGCCAAGTTCTAGGTCAAGGCAGCTGGATATTCAATTGAAAGACATTGTCGTCTATTTTACATAATCAGATTTTTATGTTATCAGTATTTGATATTTAATATCTTAGAATCTGTCTAATTTGCTGGAAAAGGGTCACCTTGCATCCACTTGAAGTGAATTAATTGAATAATTTCACTTTATTAATCTGTTTACTGTGTGCATTTTGGTCATCAGTGCCTTTTACACATGGATTTAAAATCTTTTTTTTATTATTGTATAGTTTAGATTCTAAAAATACAGATTTTTAAACTTTAGAAGCTAACACCATGCATCATCTGGTATATAGACAGATTACTCAGCAAAGTAGCGACCTTTTCGTAAACTCATGATCTAAAATGCAAAACTATCCAGATGTAACCAATATACATAAATAATCAGGAGTGAAAGCAAAACTGTAAGAACGTCTCTGATGTGGGATGAGAGAAAATTCATCCTTTAATCATTGTGTTTTTTTTTTAAAGATGATTTGCATTGGTCTTTGAAGATGGCATTTTCAAGCTGTTTTAGGGGAAATATGCCACTGTATTCGGCATTGGCTCAATCCTTTAATCATGGGTTAGGCAACTGGATTCATTAAATCGTCTTACTCTGTTTCCTGAGAATGAATATTCATTTGTATTGATCAGAACAGAATGTGTTTTCTTTGTTACAAAGTTGTATCATTTTTTCTCCCAGTATGGTTCCTGCACTTGAAGTTACTTAAAGACAAAATGCCTTTAGCTAACGATTGCATAACTAGCAAAGACATGAGCCTGGAAAGATAAACTATGCTTATGCGGAATGTTGCATTGGGAGGAAATACTGATGTTTAATTATATCTCAAGTCATTTGTAATATACAGTTTATTGAAGGAAATAAATGGTGTCTCCCTGACAGCCACTAGAGGCAGCTTCTGCGGTTCTCACTGTGAAAACCGGCTCTTGCCAAGCATGCGCATTCGGCGCTCACGCCGGCAGAAGGAGGAGAGTTCCCCAGTGTCGAGGGAGCCCGGTGCTGAGGAAAGGTAAGTGGCTGAAGGGGTTTTAACCCCTTCAGCCCAGTGGAAGGGGGGGCGGGAACCTAAGGACTACATAGTGCCAGGAAAATGAGTTTGTTTCCCTGGAACTATAGTGGTCCTTTAATGAAGCAGTTTGGGTGTATAGTGAAGTTTCACTGCTCAATTCTCTGCATTTAGGAGTTACCGTATTTTTCGCTCCATAAGACGCACTTTTTTTCCCCTCAAAAGTGAGGGGAAATGTCTGTGCGTCTTATGGAGTGAATATGAAGCTTTACTTTAACCAAAAGAGTGAGCGCTAGAGTCCCATACAGACAATATGGCAGCGTTTCAAAATACAATGCACAACAAAATGTGTGAAAAGCACAATAATAGTTACCAAAAAAAACGCGCTAAATCGATCTGTAAACATAAAAAACACACATAATAGTGCAGACCATCTAGTAATAATAATATGAGAAATGGGAGTGATAGGAGAAAAACTCACATGTCCCAGAGCCCTATCACCCCTGGCTCTGGGTTTGTAAGGCTCTTTGGAAGAGGGGATATCCCCACACTGCAGGATCTTCCACAGAATGTATCAGCTGGTAATTTCGTTTTGCTGTGTGTAGGAAAAAGAAGGGCAGGACCTCCAATTGAATAATATCACAATTCAATTTATTTGTACAAAAGAAGTTAAAAACCCTTACTTGGGATGTGGTGGGTATAAACTCGCAGAGTCACCCACATAAAAGCATAAGACAAATATCCGAAAAACGCTTCCTGGTTGCAGTCCGGTCACGTGATCGCTTCCGGGTCCGCCCTCCAATGACGTCCGTGTGACGCGTTTCGCCCGCCTCCACAGGCTTCTTCCGACGACGTCAGGGGGTTCCAGTCTTCCTTTTGAGTTCACAGTGCCGCCCTTCTCTTGCTCCTATTGGCTGGGGGGCGTGGTTCCACACGATCTGTTGCTATCACTGTTCACTCCATATTCAATTACACACATATGGAATTCATTCTATTAAGTTAAACTTAACCCCTTGCAACAGCCAAATGGCTGCATCCTAACACACATTAAAAACAAAAATCAAAAAATCCCCAAACTACTTTATTTCACAATTCCTACTCTGAGCAGTGATATTTCAAATGCAAACATGGGACATATCCAGATTATTCAGATTAATAGTTCTAAAGAAGTTTTTTCCAAGAGACATCTTCTGATTGTATTATATTCTATACTTAAAGGTATATACAGTGAAAAGTTGGTACCAATTCCTAAAGATTAAAATTAATGAAGAGAGAAGACATAGACTTTTTACAATATTATCCATAGAGATTAATGAAGGGAGAGGACATGAACTTATACAATATCGTCTCTACCAGATAGAATCAATGTTCATATTTAAAGACACTCTATTCATATATTAAATCCAAAATTAAAAAATATAATTATGTACATAATAAAATAAAATAAAAAAAGGATAGAGATGCCTGTCAAGTGAAGGACAAGAAAACATAGAGAATTATTTGCAAAAAATGACAAATTATTTACAAAAAATGACAAACTTCAAATTTCAAATTCTCCGTTGTTCGCTGTTCCCTAGAGGTCTAAACGGAGAATTTGAAGTTTGTCATTTTTTGTAAATAATTTGTCATTTTTTGCAAATAATTCTCTATGTTTTCTTGTCCTTCACTTGACAGGCATCTCTATCCTTTTTTATTTTATTTTATTATGTACATAATTATATTTTTTAATTTTGGATTTAATATATGAATAGAGTGTCTTTAAATATGAACATTGATTCTATCTGGTAGAGACGATATTGTATAAGTTCATGTCCTCTCCCTTCATTAATCTCTATGGATAATATTGTAAAAAGTCTATGTCTTCTCTCTTCATTAATTTTAATCTTTAGGAATTGGTACCAACTTTTCACTGTATATACCTTTAAGTATAGAATATAATACAATCAGAAGATGTCTCTTGGAAAAAACTTCTTTAGAACTATTAATCTGAATAATCTGGATATGTCCCATGTTTGCATTTGAAATATCACTGCTCAGAGTAGGAATTGTGAAATAAAGTAGTTTGGGGATTTTTTGATTTTTGTTTTTAATGTGTGTTAGGATGCAGCCATTTGGCTGTTGCAAGGGGTTAAGTTTAACTTAATAGAATGAATTCCATATGTGTGTAATTGAATATGGAGTGAACAGTGATAGCAACAGATCGTGTGTAACCACGCCCCCCAGCCAATAGGAGCAAGAGAAGGGCGGCACTGTGAACTCAAAAGGAAGACTGGAACCCCCTGACGTCGTCGGAAGAAGCCTGTGGAGGCGGGCGAAACGCGTCACACGGACGTCATTGGAGGGCGGACCCGGAAGCGATCACGTGACCGGACTGCAACCAGGAAGCGTTTTTCGGATATTTGTCTTATGCTTTTATGTGGGTGACTCTGCGAGTTTATACCCACCACATCCCAAGTAAGGGTTTTTAACTTCTTTTGTACAAATACATTGAATTGTGATATTATTCAATTGGAGGTCCTGCCCTTCTTTTTCCTACACACAGCAAAACGAAATTACCAGCTGATACATTCTGTGGAAGATCCTGCAGTGTGGGGATATCCCCTCTTCCAAAGAGCCTTACAAACCCAGAGCCAGGGGTGATAGGGCTCTGGGACATGTGAGTTTTTCTCCTATCACTCCCATTTCTCATATTATTATTACTAGATGGTCTGCACTATTATGTGTGTTTTTTATGTTTACAGATCGATTTAGCGCGTTTTTTTTGGTAACTATGAAGCTTTACTTACCTGTCTTGCAGCGTTGGCCGGCAGCACAGGGCGCACCGCGGTAGTGGAACTTGAATTTCATGTTCCGGTTTCCGGCGGGACTGAAAGGAAGTGTGCACAAGCTGAGTGCGCACTTCCTTTCAGTCCCGCCGGAAACCGGAACATGAAATTCAAGTTCCACTACCGCGGTGCGCCCTGTGCTGCCGGCCAACGCTGCAAGACAGGTAAGTAATTATGGGACAAGGGGAGGGGGACAGTATGGGAGAGAAGAATATGGGGAGGGGGTGAAGTCTATGGGGAGGGGGGGGGATGAAGTCTATGGGGGGGGGATGAAGTCTATGGGGAGGGGGGGGGTGAAGTCTATGGGGAGGGGGGGGGGATGAAGTCTATGGGGAGGGGGGGATGAAGTCTATGGGGAGGGGGGGATGAAGTCTATGGGGAGGGGGGATGAAGTCTATGGGGGGGATGAAGTCTATGGGGGAGGGGAGATTAAGTCTATGGGGAGGGGGGGAGATGAAGTATATGGGGAGGGGGGAGATGAAGTATATGGGGAGGGGGGGAGATGAAGTATATGGGGAGGGGGGAGATGAAGTATATGGGGAGGGGGGAGATGAAGTCTATGGGGAGGGGGGAGATGAAGTCTATGGGGAGGGGGGAGATGAAGTCTATGGGGAGGGGGGGAGATGAAGTCTATGGGGAGGGGGGAGATGAAGTCTATGGGGAGGGGGGGAGATGAAGTCTATGGGGAGGGGGGAGATGAAGTCTATGGGGAGGGGGGGGAGATGAAGTCTATGGGGAGGGGGGGGGATGAAGTCTATGGGGAGGGGGTGGGTGAAGTCTATGGGGAGGGGGTGGGTGAAGACTATGGGGAGGGGGTGAGTGAAGACTTTGGGAGAGAGGAGAAGACTATGGGAGGGGGGGACACTATGGGACAGGGGAGAAAAAAAATATTCTGCACAAACTGTCCCATAGTAAGAAACACTATGGGACAGTTTGTTCAGAATATTTTTTTTCTGGGTTTCTTCCTCTAAAAACTAGGTGCGTCTTATGGTGAGGTGCGTCTTATGGAGCGAAAAATACGGTAAATCACTTTTGTTTCTGTTTATGCAGCTATATTCAATTCTCCCCTAGCTGTGACTGGTTTTCTTTTATATCAGATATAACTTACTTTAAAAGTTTTTATCTCCTGCACTGTTAACGTTAATTACATACAGGAGAATCCTGCAAGGTCTAGCAAGTTATTAACAGTGCCAGAGATAAGAAATTCTAAATGAAACATAATTTGCGAGAAAATAAGTGTAAACATTAGATTACTCTTTACAGGCAGTGTTTAGGTAGGATGTGTAAGTCACATGTAGGGAGGGGTTACTAGGCTGTATTAACAAAGTTATTTAACTCCCAAATTGCAGAGAATTGAGCAGTGAGATTGCAGGGGCCTGATTTATACCCCAAAACAGCTGTTATAATGTCTAATGGTTATCTTTAACAATACACTAATATAGATTGGAATTGCATCTCCAAATTAATATGGTTTTGAATAATTATTTTCTACACACGTTCATGACTATTCATGTTCTGCAGGTTCAATACAGTGCTGCAAGATAATTGCAGTATTTTAGATACGTTTGACCTTACTTAGCACAAGTGAGCTATTGGGATATAGTGATGTACCGAACTGTCCGCCGGCGAACTTAGCGTGTTCGCCGCGGCGGGCGGACACATGCGCAGTTCGATCCGCCCCCTATTCGTCATCATTGGGCAAACTTTGACCCTGTGCCTCTCGGTCAGCAGACACATTCCAGCCAATCAGCAGCACTCCCTCCCTTCCACACCCTCCAACCTCCCTCCCAGCATCCATTTTCGATTCATTCGGAAGATGCATGCTTAGTGAGAGGAGGGAAAGTTTAGCTGCTGCTGATTAGATAGGGAAATTGATAGCTAGGCTAGGGTATTCAGTGTCCACTACAATCCTGAAGGACTCATCTGATCTCTGCAGTAAGGACAGCACCCCAAAAAGCCCTTTTTAGGGCTAGAACATCAGGCTGCTTTTTTTTTTTTTCTGTGTAATGTAATTGCAGGTGCCTGCCTGCCAGCTTCTGTGTGAGGTTCACATTGGATACTGTGTCCACTTGCCCAGTGTCACCACTCATATCTGTTTTTACAATAGGTTAAGCTTTAGATTTAAAACAAATATTTTTTTTTCACTGTAATAGAAGAGCAGTTGCCTGCCTGCCAGCTTCTGTGTCAGGCTGGATGCCTTGCCCATTTGCACAGTCAGTGCCACCACTCATATCTGTTTTTACAATAGCTTAAGCTTTAGATTTAAAATAAATAATTTGTTTTCAATGTAATAGAAGAGCAGTTGCCTGACTGCCAGCTTCTGTGTCAGGCTGGATGCCTTGCCCATTTGCACAGTCAGTGCCACCACTCATATCTGTTTTTACAATAGCTTAAGCTTTAGATTTAAAATAAATAATTTTTTTTCACTGTAATAGAAGAGCAGTTTGTTGTCTGCAAGCGTCTGGGTGTCGGGCTTCCTTCAGCGTGTGCTCTGCAGACCTGTGCCAGCGTGCTTTGACAGTTGCCAATCATATCTGGTGTCTCTTTAGCGTGCTTTTACAAAGAAAAAAGGTTTCCAGTGTAAGCTTATAGCAGCCAGTCAGTGTCCTTCAAGCGGCTCTGTCAGGCCTTCCTTCACGTGTGCCCTGCACAACACTGCCAGCGTGCTTTGACAGTTGCCAATCATATCTGGTGTCTCTTTAGCGTGCTTTTACAAAGAAAAAAAGTTTCCAGTGTAAGCTAATAGCAGCCAGTCACTGTCCTTCAAGCGCCTCTGTCAGGCCTTCCTTCAGCGTGTGCCCTGCGCAACCCTGCCAGCGTGCTTTGACAGTTGCCAATCATATCTCGTGTCTCTTTAGCGTGCTTTTACAAAGAAAAAAGGTTTCCAGTGTAAGCTAATAGCAGCCAGTCAGTGTCCTTCAAGCGGCTCTGTCAGGCCTTCCTTCAGCGTGTGCCCTGCACAACCCTGCCAGCGTGCTTTGACAGTTGCCAATCATATCTGGTGTCTCTTTAGCGTGCTTTTACAAAGAAAAAAGGTTTCCAGTGTAAGCTAATAGCAGCCAGTCAGTGTCCTTCAAGCGGCTCTGTCAGGCCTTCCTTCAGCGTGTGCCCTGCACAACACTGCCAGCGTGCTTTGACAGTTGCCAATCATATCTGGTGTCTCTTTAGCGTGCTTTTACAAAGAAAAAAGGTTTCCAGTGTAAGCTAATGGCAGCCAGTCAGTGTCCTTCAAGCGGCTCTGTCAGGCCTTCCTTCAGCGTGTGCCCTGCACAACCCTGCCAGCGTGCTTTGACAGTTGCCAATCATATCTGGTGTCTCTTTAGCGTGCTTTTACAAAGAAAAAAAGGTTTCCAGTGTAAGCTAATAGCAGCCAGTCAGTGTCCTTCAAGCGGCTCTGTCAGGCCTTCCTTCAGCGTGTGCCCTGCACAACCCTGCCAGCGTGCTTTGACAGTTGCCAATCATATCTGGTGTCTCTTTAGCGTGTTTTTACAAAGAAAAAAAGGTTTCCAGTGTAAGCTAATAGCAGCCAGTCAGTGTCCTTCAAGCGGCTCTGTCAGGCCTTCCTTCAGCGTGTGCCCTGCACAACACTGCCAGCGTGCTTTGACAGTTGCCAATCATATCTGGTGTCTCTTTAGCGTGCTTTTACAAAGAAAAAAGGTTTCCAGTGTAAGCTAATAGCAGCCAGTCAGTGTCCTTCAAGCGGCTCTGTCAGGCCTTCCTTCAGCGTGTGCCCTGCACAACCCTGCCAGCGTGCTTTGACAGTTGCCAATCATATCTGGTGTCTCTTTAGCGTGCTTTTACAAAGAAAAAAGGTTTCCAGTGTAAGCTAATAGCAGCCAGTCAGTGTCCTTCAAGCGGCTCTGTCAGGCCTTCCTTCAGCGTGTGCCCTGCACAACACTGCCAGCGTGCTTTGACAGTTGCCAATCATATCTGGTGTCTCTTTAGCGTGCTTTTACAAAGAAAAAAGGTTTCCAGTGTAAGCTAATAGCAGCCAGTCAGTGTCCTTCAAGCGGCTCTGTCAGGCCTTCCTTCAGCGTGTGCCCTGCATAACCCTGCCAGCGTGCTTTGACAGTTGCCAATCATATCTGGTGTCTCTTTAGCGTGCTTTTACAAAGAAAAAAGGTTTCCAGTGTAAGCTAATAGCAGCCAGTCATTGTCCTTCAAGCGGCTCTGTCAGGCCTTCCTTCAGCGTGTGCCCTGCACAACACTGCCAGCGTACTTTGACAGTTGCCACTCATATCTGGTGTCTCTATAGCGTGCTTTTAAAACCAACATTTTGTTTCCACTGTAATAGAAGAGCAGTTGCCTGCCTGCCAGCTTCTGTGTGAGGTTCACAGTGGATACTGTGCCCCCTTGCCCAGTGCCACCACTCATATCTGTTTTTACAATAGCTTAAGCTTTAGATTTAAAATAAATAATTTTTTTTCACTGTAATAGAAGAGCAGTTAGTTGTCTGCAAGCGTCTGGGTGTCAGGCCTCCTTCAGCGTGTGCTCTGCAGACTTGTGCCAGCGTGCTTTGACAGTTGCCAATCATATCTGGTGTCTCTATAGCGTGCTTTTAAAACCAAAATTTTTTTTTCACTGTTATAGATTGAATAGCAGTTACTTGTCTTCAAGCGGGTGTGTCAGGCCTACAGTGTGTGCTCTGCAGAACTGTTCAAGTGCACATTGCCAATCATATCTGGTGTCTCTATAGCGTGCTTTTACAAAGAAAAAAGGTTTCCAGTGTAAGCTAATAGCAGCCAGTCAGTGTCCTTCAAGCGGCTCTGTCAGGCCTTCCTTCAGCGTGTGCCCTGCACAACACTGCCAGCGTGCTTTGACAGTTGCCAATCATATCTGGTGTCTCTTTAGCGTGCTTTTACAAAGAAAAAAGGTTTCCAGTGTAAGCTAATAGCAGCCAGTCAGTGTCCTTCAAGCGGCTCTGTCAGGCCTTCCTTCAGCGTGTGCCCTGCACAACCCTGCCAGCATGCTTTGACAGTTGCCAATCATATCTGGTGTCTCTTTAGCGTGCTTTTACAAAGAAAAAAGGTTTCCAGTGTAAGCTAATAGCAGCCAGTCAGTGTCCTTCAAGCGGCTCTGTCAGGCCTTCCTTCAGCGTGTGCCCTGCACAACCCTGCCAGCGTGCTTTGACAGTTGCCACTCATATCTGGTGTCTCTATAGCATGCTTTTACAAAGAAAAAAGGTTTCCAGTGTAAGCTAATAGCAGCCAGTCAGTGTCCTTCAAGCGGCTCTGTCAGGCCTTCCTTCAGCGTGTGCCCTGCACAACCCTGCCAGCGTGCTTTGACAGTTGCCAATCATATCTGGTGTCTCTTTAGCGTGCTTTTACAAAGAAAAAAGGTTTCCAGTGTACGCTAATAGCAGCCAGTCAGTGTCCTTCAAGCGGCTCTGTCAGGCCTTCCTTCAGCGTGTGCCCTGCACAACCTTGCCAGCGTGCTTTGACAGTTGCCAATCATATCTGGTGTCTCTTTAGCGTGCTTTTACAAAGAAAAAAGGTTTCCAGTGTAAGCTAATAGCAGCCAGTCAGTGTCCTTCAAGCGGCTCTGTCAGGCCTTCCTTCAGCGTGTGCCCTGCACAACACTGCCAGCGTGCTTTGACAGTTGCCAATCATATCTGGTGTCTCTTTAGCGTGCTTTTACAAAGAAAAAAGGTTTCCAGTGTAAGCTAATAGCAGCCAGTCAGTGTCCTTCAAGCGGCTCTGTCAGGCCTTCCTTCAGAGTGTGCCCTGCACAACCCTGCCAGCGTGCTTTGACAGTTGCCAATCATATCTGGTGTCTCTTTAGCGTGCTTTTGCAAAGAAAAAAGGTTTCCAGTGTAAGCTAATAGCAGCCAGTCAGTGTCCTTCAAGCGGCTCTGTCAGGCCTTCCTTCAGCGTGTGCCCTGCACAACCCTGCCAGCGTGCTTTGACAGTTGCCAATCATATCTGGTGTCTCTTTAGCGTGCTTTTACAAAGAAAAAAGGTTTCCAGTGTACGCTAATAGCAGCCAGTCAGTGTCCTTCAAGCGGCTCTGTCAGGCCTTCCTTCAGAGTGTGCCCTGCACAACCCTGCCAGCGTGCTTTGACAGTTGCCAATCATGTCTGGTGTCTCTTTAGCGTGCTTTTGCAAAGAAAAAAGGTTTCCAGTGTAAGCTAATAGCAGCCAGTCAGTGTCCTTCAAGCGGCTCTGTCAGGCCTTCCTTCAGCGTGTGCCCTGCACAACCCTGCCATCGTGCTTTGACAGTTGCCAATCATATCTGGTGTCTCTTTAGCGTGCTTTTACAAAGAAAAAAGGTTTCCAGTGTAAGCTAATAGCAGCCAGTCAGTGTATTTCAAGCGGCTCTGTCAGGCCTTCCTTCAGCGTGTGCCCTGCACAACACTGCCAGCGTGCTTTGACAGTTGCCAATCATATCTGGTGTCTCTTTAGTGTGCTTTTACAAAGAAAAAAGGTTTCCAGTGTAAGCTTATAGCAGCCAGTCAGTGTCCTTCAAGCGGCTCTGTCAGGCCTTCCTTCAGCGTGTGCCCTGCACAACACTGCCAGCGTGCTTTGACAGTTGCCAATCATATCTGGTGTCTCTTTAGCGTGCTTTTACAATGAAAAAAGGTTTCCAGTGTAAGCTAATAGCAGCCAGTCACTGTCCTTCAAGCGCCTCTGTCAGGCCTTCCTTCAGCGTGTGCCCTGCACAACCCTGCCAGCGTGCTTTGACAGTTGCCAATCATATCTCGTGTCTCTTTAGCGTGCTTTTACAAAGAAAAAAGGTTTCCAGTGTAAGCTAATAGCAGCCAGTCAGTGTCCTTCAAGCGGCTCTGTCAGGCCTTCCTTCAGCGTGTGCCCTGCACAACACTGCCAGCGTGCTTTGACAGTTGCCAATCATATCTGGTGTCTCTTTAGCGTGCTTTTACAAAGAAAAAAGGTTTACAGTGTAAGCAAATAGCAGCCAGTCAGTGTCCTTCAAGCGGCTCTGTCAGGCTTTCCTTCAGCGTGTGCCCTGCACAACACTGCCAGCGTACTTTGACAGTTGCCAATCATATCTGGTGTCTCTTTAGCGTGCTTTTACAAAGAAAAAAGGTTTCCAGTGTAAGCTAATAGCAGCCAGTCAGTGTCCTTCAAGCGGCTCTGTCAGGCCTTCCTTCAGCGTGTGCCCTGCACAACACTGCCAGCGTGCTTTGACAGTTGCCAATCATATCTGGTGTCTCTTTAGCGTGCTTTTACAAAGAAAAAAGGTTTCCAGTGTAAGCAAATAGCAGCCAGTCAGTGTCCTTCAAGCGGCTCTGTCAGGCTTTCCTTCAGCGTGTGCCCTGCACAACACTGCCAGCGTACTTTGACAGTTGCCACTCATATCTGGTGTCTCTATAGCGTGCTTTTAAAACCAAAATTTTGTTTCCACTGCAATAGAAGAGCAGTTGCCTGCCTGCCAGCTTCTGTGTGAGGTTCACAGTGGATACTGTGCCCTCTTGCCCAGTGCCACCACTCATATCTGTTTTTACAATAGCTTAAGCTTTAGATTTAAAATAGATAATTTTTTTTCACTGTAATAGAAGAGCAGTTAGTTGTCTGCAAGCGTCTGGGTGTCAGGCCTTCCTTCAGCGTGTGCCCTGCACAACCCTGCCAGCGTGCTTTGACAGTTGCCAATCATATCTGGTGTCTCTTTAGCATGCTTTTACAAAGAAAAAAGGTTTCCAGTGTAAGCTAATAGCAGACAGTCAGTGTCCTTCAAGCGGCTCTGTCAGGCTTTCCTTCAGCGTGTTCCCTGCACAACACTGCCAGCGTACTTTGACAGTTGCCACTCATATCTGGTGTCTCTATAGCGTGCTTTTAAAACCAAAATTGTGTTTCCACTGTAATAGAAGAGCAGTTGCCTGTCTGCCAGCTTCTGTGTGAGGTTCACAGTGGATACTGTGCCCTCTTGCCCAGTGCCACCACTCATATCTGTTTTTACAATAGCTTAAGCTTTAGATTTAAAATAAATAATTTTTTTTCACTGTAATAGAAGAGCAGTTAGTTGTCTGCAAGTGTCTGGGTGTCAGGCCTCCTTCAGCGTGTGCTCTGCAGACCTGTGCCAGCGTGCTTTGACAGTTGCCAATCATATCTGGTGTCTCTTTAGCGTGCTTTTGCAAAGAAAAAAGGTTTCCAGTGTAAGCTAATAGCAGCCAGTCAGTGTCCTTCAAGCGGCTCTGTCAGGCCTTCCTTCAGCGTGTGCCCTGCACAACCCTGCCATCGTGCTTTGACAGTTGCCAATCATATCTGGTGTCTCTTTAGCTGCTTTTACAAAGAAAAAAGGTTTCCAGTGTAAGCTAATAGCAGCCAGTCAGTGTATTTCAAGCGGCTCTGTCAGGCCTTCCTTCAGCGTGTGCCCTGCACAACACTGCCAGCGTGCTTTGACAGTTGCCAATCATATCTGGTGTCTCTTTAGCGTGCTTTTACAAAGAAAAAAGGTTTCCAGTGTACGCTAATAGCAGCCAGTCAGTGTCCTTCAAGCGGCTCTGTCAGGCCTTCCTTCAGCGTGTGCCCTGCACAACCTTGCCAGCGTGCTTTGACAGTTGCCAATCATATCTGGTGTCTCTTTAGCGTGCTTTTACAATGAAAAAAGGTTTCCAGTGTAAGCTAATAGCAGCCAGTCAGTGTCCTTCAAGCGGCTCTGTCAGGCCTTCCTTCAGCGTGTGCCCTGCACAACACTGCCAGCGTGCTTTGACAGTTGCCAATCATATCTGGTGTCTCTTTAGCGTGCTTTTACAAAGAAAAAAGGTTTCCAGTGTAAGCTAATAGCAGCCAGTCAGTGTCCTTCAAGCGGCTCTGTCAGGCCTTCCTTCAGCGTGTGCCCTGCACAACACTGCCAGCGTGCTTTGACAGTTGCCAATCATATCTGGTGTCTCTTTAGCGTGCTTTTACAAAGAAAAAAGGTTTCCAGTGTAAGCTAATAGCAGCCAGTCAGTGTCCTTCAAGCGGCTCTGTCAGGCCTTCCTTCAGCGTGTGCCCTGCACAACCCTGCCAGCGTGCTTTGACAGTTGCCAATCATATCTGGTGTCTCTTTAGCGTGCTTTTACAAAGAAAAAAGGTTTCCAGTGTACGCTAATAGCAGCCAGTCAGTGTCCTTCAAGCGGCTCTGTCAGGCCTTCCTTCAGAGTGTGCCCTGCACAACCCTGCCAGCGTGCTTTGACAGTTGCCAATCATGTCTGGTGTCTCTTTAGCGTGCTTTTGCAAAGAAAAAAGGTTTCCAGTGTAAGCTAATAGCAGCCAGTCAGTGTCCTTCAAGCGGCTCTGTCAGGCCTTCCTTCAGCGTGTGCCCTGCACAACCCTGCCATCGTGCTTTGACAGTTGCCAATCATATCTGGTGTCTCTTTAGCGTGCTTTTACAAAGAAAAAAGGTTTCCAGTGTAAGCTAATAGCAGCCAGTCAGTGTATTTCAAGCGGCTCTGTCAGGCCTTCCTTCAGCGTGTGCCCTGCACAACACTGCCAGCGTGCTTTGACAGTTGCCAATCATATCTGGTGTCTCTTTAGTGTGCTTTTACAAAGAAAAAAGGTTTCCAGTGTAAGCTAATAGCAGTCAGTCAGTGTCCTTCAAGCGGCTCTGTCAGGCCTTCCTTCAGCGTGTGCCCTGCACAACACTGCCAGCGTGCTTTGATAGTTGCCAATCATATCTGGTGTCTCTTTAGCGTGCTTTTACAATGAAAAAAGGTTTCCAGTGTAAGCTAATAGCAGCCAGTCAGTGTCCTTCAAGCGGCTCTGTCAGGCCTTCCTTCAGCGTGTGCCCTGCACAACCCTGCCAGCGTGCTTTGACAGTTGCCAATCATATCTGGTGTCTCTTTAGCGTGCTTTTACAAAGAAAAAAGGTTTCCAGTGTAAGCTAATAGCAGCCAGTCAGTGTCCTTCAAGCGGCTCTGTCAGGCCTTCCTTCAGCGTGTGCCCTGCACAACACTGCCAGCGTGCTTTGACAGTTGCCAATCATATCTGGTGTCTCTTTAGCGTGCTTTTACAAAGAAAAAAGGTTTCCAGTGTAAGCAAATAGCAGCCAGTCAGTGTCCTTCAAGCGGCTCTGTCAGGCTTTCCTTCAGCGTGTGCCCTGCACAACACTGCCAGCGTACTTTGACAGTTGCCAATCATATCTGGTGTCTCTTTAGCGTGCTTTTACAAAGAAAAAAGGTTTCCAGTGTAAGCTAATAGCAGCCAGTCAGTGTCCTTCAAGCGGCTCTGTCAGGCCTTCCTTCAGCGTGTGCCCTGCACAACACTGCCAGCGTGCTTTGACAGTTGCCAATCATATCTGGTGTCTCTTTAGCGTGCTTTTACAAAGAAAAAAGGTTTCCAGTGTAAGCAAATAGCAGCCAGTCAGTGTCCTTCAAGCGGCTCTGTCAGGCCTTCCTTCAGAGTGTGCCCTGCACAACCCTGCCAGCGTGCTTTGACAGTTGCCAATCATGTCTGGTGTCTCTTTAGCGTGCTTTTGCAAAGAAAAAAGGTTTCCAGTGTAAGCTAATAGCAGCCAGTCAGTGTCCTTCAAGCGGCTCTGTCAGGCCTTCCTTCAGCGTGTGCCCTGCACAACCCTGCCATCGTGCTTTGACAGTTGCCAATCATATCTGGTGTCTCTTTAGCGTGCTTTTACAAAGAAAAAAGGTTTCCAGTGTAAGCTAATAGCAGCCAGTCAGTGTATTTCAAGCGGCTCTGTCAGGCCTTCCTTCAGCGTGTGCCCTGCACAACACTGCCAGCGTGCTTTGACAGTTGCCAATCATATCTGGTGTCTCTTTAGTGTGCTTTTACAAAGAAAAAAGGTTTCCAGTGTAAGCTAATAGCAGTCAGTCAGTGTCCTTCAAGCGGCTCTGTCAGGCCTTCCTTCAGCGTGTGCCCTGCACAACACTGCCAGCGTGCTTTGACAGTTGCCAATCATATCTGGTGTCTCTTTAGCGTGCTTTTACAATGAAAAAAGGTTTCCAGTGTAAGCTAATAGCAGCCAGTCAGTGTCCTTCAAGCGGCTCTGTCAGGCCTTCCTTCAGCGTGTGCCCTGCACAACCCTGCCAGCGTGCTTTGACAGTTGCCAATCATATCTGGTGTCTCTTTAGCGTGCTTTTACAAAGAAAAAAGGTTTCCAGTGTAAGCTAATAGCAGCCAGTCAGTGTCCTTCAAGCGGCTCTGTCAGGCCTTCCTTCAGCGTGTGCCCTGCACAACACTGCCAGCGTGCTTTGACAGTTGCCAATCATATCTGGTGTCTCTTTAGCGTGCTTTTACAAAGAAAAAAGGTTTCCAGTGTAAGCAAATAGCAGCCAGTCAGTGTCCTTCAAGCGGCTCTGTCAGGCTTTCCTTCAGCGTGTGCCCTGCACAACACTGCCAGCGTACTTTGACAGTTGCCAATCATATCTGGTGTCTCTTTAGCGTGCTTTTACAAAGAAAAAAGGTTTCCAGTGTAAGCTAATAGCAGCCAGTCAGTGTCCTTCAAGCGGCTCTGTCAGGCCTTCCTTCAGCGTGTGCCCTGCACAACACTGCCAGCGTGCTTTGACAGTTGCCAATCATATCTGGTGTCTCTTTAGCGTGCTTTTACAAAGAAAAAAGGTTTCCAGTGTAAGCAAATAGCAGCCAGTCAGTGTCCTTCAAGCGGCTCTGTCAGGCTTTCCTTCAGCGTGTGCCCTGCACAACACTGCCAGCGTACTTTGACAGTTGCCACTCATATCTGGTGTCTCTATAGCGTGCTTTTAAAACCAAAATTTTGTTTCCACTGCAATAGAAGAGCAGTTGCCTGCCTGCCAGCTTCTGTGTGAGGTTCACAGTGGATACTGTGCCCTCTTGCCCAGTGCCACCACTCATATCTGTTTTTACAATAGCTTAAGCTTTAGATTTAAAATAGATAATTTTTTTTCACTGTAATAGAAGAGCAGTTAGTTGTCTGCAAGCGTC
Source organism: Pelobates fuscus (assembly GCF_036172605.1). Classification (NCBI taxonomy): domain Eukaryota; kingdom Metazoa; phylum Chordata; class Amphibia; order Anura; family Pelobatidae; genus Pelobates; species Pelobates fuscus. The sequence continues at coordinate 95,386,884 of NC_086324.1, read as the reverse complement.
TGGGTGTCAGGCCTTCCTTCAGCGTGTGCCCTGCACAACCCTGCCAGCGTGCTTTGACAGTTGCCAATCATATCTGGTGTCTCTTTAGCATGCTTTTACAAAGAAAAAAGGTTTCCAGTGTAAGCTAATAGCAGACAGTCAGTGTCCTTCAAGCGGCTCTGTCAGGCTTTCCTTCAGCGTGTTCCCTGCACAACACTGCCAGCGTACTTTGACAGTTGCCACTCATATCTGGTGTCTCTATAGCGTGCTTTTAAAACCAAAATTGTGTTTCCACTGTAATAGAAGAGCAGTTGCCTGCCTGCCAGCTTCTGTGTGAGGTTCACAGTGGATACTGTGCCCTCTTGCCCAGTGCCACCACTCATATCTGTTTTTACAATAGCTTAAGCTTTAGATTTAAAATAAATAATTTTTTTTCACTGTAATAGAAGAGCAGTTAGTTGTCTGCAAGTGTCTGGGTGTCAGGCCTCCTTCAGCGTGTGCTCTGCAGACCTGTGCCAGCGTGCTTTGACAGTTGCCAATCATATCTGGTGTCTCTTTAGCGTGCTTTTACAAAGAAAAAAGGTTTCCAGTGTACGCTAATAGCAGCCAGTCAGTGTCCTTCAAGCGGCTCTGTCAGGCCTTCCTTCAGAGTGTGCCCTGCACAACCCTGCCAGCGTGCTTTGACAGTTGCCAATCATATCTGGTGTCTCTTTAGCGTGCTTTTGCAAAGAAAAAAGGTTTCCAGTGTAAGCTAATAGCAGCCAGTCAGTGTCCTTCAAGCGGCTCTGTCAGGCCTTCCTTCAGCGTGTGCCCTGCACAACCCTGCCATCGTGCTTTGACAGTTGCCAATCATATCTGGTGTCTCTTTAGCGTGCTTTTACAAAGAAAAAAGGTTTCCAGTGTAAGCTAATAGCAGCCAGTCAGTGTATTTCAAGCGGCTCTGTCAGGCCTTCCTTCAGCGTGTGCCCTGCACAACACTGCCAGCGTGCTTTGACAGTTGCCAATCATATCTGGTGTCTCTTTAGTGTGCTTTTACAAAGAAAAAAGGTTTCCAGTGTAAGCTAATAGCAGTCAGTCAGTGTCCTTCAAGCGGCTCTGTCAGGCCTTCCTTCAGCGTGTGCCCTGCACAACACTGCCAGCGTGCTTTGACAGTTGCCAATCATATCTGGTGTCTCTTTAGCGTGCTTTTACAATGAAAAAAGGTTTCCAGTGTAAGCTAATAGCAGCCAGTCAGTGTCCTTCAAGCGGCTCTGTCAGGCCTTCCTTCAGCGTGTGCCCTGCACAACCCTGCCAGCGTGCTTTGACAGTTGCCAATCATATCTGGTGTCTCTTTAGCGTGCTTTTACAAAGAAAAAAGGTTTCCAGTGTAAGCTAATAGCAGCCAGTCAGTGTCCTTCAAGCGGCTCTGTCAGGCCTTCCTTCAGCGTGTGCCCTGCACAACACTGCCAGCGTGCTTTGACAGTTGCCAATCATATCTGGTGTCTCTTTAGCGTGCTTTTACAAAGAAAAAAGGTTTCCAGTGTAAGCAAATAGCAGCCAGTCAGTGTCCTTCAAGCGGCTCTGTCAGGCTTTCCTTCAGCGTGTGCCCTGCACAACACTGCCAGCGTACTTTGACAGTTGCCAATCATATCTGGTGTCTCTTTAGCGTGCTTTTACAAAGAAAAAAGGTTTCCAGTGTAAGCTAATAGCAGCCAGTCAGTGTCCTTCAAGCGGCTCTGTCAGGCCTTCCTTCAGCGTGTGCCCTGCACAACACTGCCAGCGTGCTTTGACAGTTGCCAATCATATCTGGTGTCTCTTTAGCGTGCTTTTACAAAGAAAAAAGGTTTCCAGTGTAAGCAAATAGCAGCCAGTCAGTGTCCTTCAAGCGGCTCTGTCAGGCTTTCCTTCAGCGTGTGCCCTGCACAACACTGCCAGCGTACTTTGACAGTTGCCACTCATATCTGGTGTCTCTATAGCGTGCTTTTAAAACCAAAATTTTGTTTCCACTGCAATAGAAGAGCAGTTGCCTGCCTGCCAGCTTCTGTGTGAGGTTCACAGTGGATACTGTGCCCTCTTGCCCAGTGCCACCACTCATATCTGTTTTTACAATAGCTTAAGCTTTAGATTTAAAATAGATAAAAAAATTTCACTGTAATAGAAGAGCAGTTAGTTGTCTGCAAGCGTCTGGGTGTCAGGCCTTCCTTCAGCGTGTGCCCTGCACAACCCTGCCAGCGTGCTTTGACAGTTGCCAATCATATCTGTTGTCTCTTTAGCATGCTTTTACAAAGAAAAAAGGTTTCCAGTGTAAGCTAATAGCAGACAGTCAGTGTCCTTCAAGCGGCTCTGTCAGGCTTTCCTTCAGCGTGTTCCCTGCACAACACTGCCAGCGTACTTTGACAGTTGCCACTCATATCTGGTGTCTCTATAGCGTGCTTTTAAAACCAAAATTGTGTTTCCACTGTAATAGAAGAGCAGTTGCCTGCCTGCCAGCTTCTGTGTGAGGTTCACAGTGGATACTGTGCCCTCTTGCCCAGTGCCACCACTCATATCTGTTTTTACAATAGCTTAAGCTTTAGATTTAAAATAAATAATTTTTTTTCACTGTAATAGAAGAGCAGTTAGTTGTCTGCAAGTGTCTGGGTGTCAGGCCTCCTTCAGCGTGTGCTCTGCAGACCTGTGCCAGCGTGCTTTGACAGTTGCCAATCATATCTGGTGTCTCTATAGCGTGCTTTTAAAACCAAAATTTGTTTTTCACTGTTATAGATTGAATAGCAGTTACTTGTCTTCAAGCGGGTGTGTCAGACCTACAGTGTGTGCTCTGCAGAACTGTTCAAGTGCACATTGCCAATCATATCTGGTGTCTCTATAGCGTGCTTTTACAAAGAAAAAAGGTTTCTAGTGTAAGCTAATAGCAGCCAGTCAGTGTCCTTCAAGCGGCTCTGTCAGTCCTTCCTTCAGCGTGTGCTCTCCAGAACGCACCCTGAACGCACAGGTGGAAAAGTGGCTGACTCCGCAGCAACTGGATATCGGCAAAGTGGTGTGTGACAACGGAAAAAATTTGATAGCGGCATTGAAGTTGGGCAAGTTGACACATGTGCCGTGCATGGCACATGTGTGTAATCTGATCGTACAACGCTTTGTGCATAAGTACACAGGCTTACAGGACGTCCTGAAGCAGGCCAGGAAGGTGTGTGGCCATTTCAGGCGTTCCTACACGGCCATGGCTCACTTTGCCGATATCCAGCGGCGAAACAACATGCCAGTGAGGCGCTTGATTTGCGACAGCCCTACACGTTGGAATTCAACACTCCTAATGTTCGACCGCCTGCTCCAACAAGAAAAAGCTGTTAATGAATATTTGTATGACCAGGGTGCTAGGACAGCCTCTGGGGAGCTGGGAATTTTTTTGCCACGTTACTGGACGCTCATGCGCAATGCCTGTAGGCTCATGCGTCCTTTTGAGGAGGTGACAAACCTAGTCAGTCGCAACGAAGGCACCATCAGCGACATCATACCATTTGTTTTCTTCCTGGAGCGTGCCCTGCGAAGAGTGCTGGATCAGGCTGTAGATGAGCGTGAAGAGGAAGAGTTGTGGTCACCATCACCACCAGAAACAGCCTTATCAGCATCGCTTGCTGGACCTGCGGCAACGCTGGATGAGGATTGTGAGGAAGAGGAGTCAGAGGAGGAATGCAGCTTTGAGGAGGAGGAGGAGGAGCAAGACCAAACACAACAGGCATCCCAGGGTGCTCATTGTCACCTATCTGGTACCCGTGGTGTTGTACGTGGCTGGGGGGAAGAACATACCTTCAATGACATCAGTGAGGAGGAGGAACGGGAAATGAGTAGCTCGGCATCCAACCTTGTGCAAATGGGGTCTTTCATGCTGTCCTGCCTGTTGAGGGACCCTCGTATAAAAAGGCTGAAGGAGAAAGACCTGTACTGGGTGTCCACGCTACTAGACCCCCGGTATAAGCAGAAAGTGGCGGAAATGTTACCGAATTACAACAAGTCGGAAAGGATGCATCATTTGCAAAATAAATTAAAAAGTATGCTTTGCACAGCGTATAAGGGTGATGTCACAGCACAACGGGAATCTAACAGGGGGAGAGGCGGAAGTCATCCTCCTTCTCCCACGACCACGCCGGCAAGGACAGGACGCTTTAAAGACGTGTTGTTGATGGAGGACATGCGGACCTTTTTAAGTCCTACGCATCGCTACAGCCCTTCGGGATCCACCCTCAGAGAGCGACTCGACCGACAGGTAGCAGACTACCTCGCCTTAACTGCAGATATCGACACTCTGATGATCGATGAACCCCTTGACTAATGTGGAGTGCAGGATTTACCTGTGGCCTGAGCTATCCCAATTTGTGATAGAACTTCTGGCCTGCCCCGCTTCAAGTGTCCTGTCAGAAAGGACCTTCAGTGCAGCAGGAGGTATTGTCGCTGAGAAGAGAACTCGCCTAGGTCAAAAAAGTCTAGATTACCTCACCTTTATTAAGATGAATGAGGGATGGATCCCGAAGGGACTGACACTGGGCGATACATTCGATTAAAAAAGGCCTGATGAGATGAGCTGCCTTGGGCTAAAAATGGTCCACACGCTGCTGTATTATTTTTTTTGTTTAAATTCTTTATTTTTGCGGTGCTTTGCATGACAGTAAAACAGTACATTGCAAGTCAGAATTTCCAGTATATAGCATCAACATATTTATCTTGCATCTTGTGAGACTGCACCAATTATATAATTTTATAAAATACAAGCAATAACTTGGATCCGGGCCATTAACCGCTTAACCTGTGTTATTTTTGTGTTTGAGTCGTATATTCGGTGCTGGTATCCGCGTTCCGTGTGTGAAGTAGTTATGGAGTATGTGGTGCCTCCATGGTTATGACACTTGGGTGTGCCTGTATGTGTCGGTATGGTGTCCCGTGGGCATATTGATGGGTGTGTACTAGTGAGTGACTTCTGAAGCGTGTGGGCTGTCCAGTGCAGCCTCCTGCCGTGAGTGTGGTCTCTGCCTCACGTGATCGAAACTCCTAACCTAGGGAGTCGCGGGGGGGGGGGGAGGGTGGGTGGTCGTGGTAAGAGTGTAGCAGTCACTCCATTAAGCGTTTGTGGTATGTCCCCGTCTTAGGTGTACCAGTCGTGCGAGAGTGGGTCCCGTTGAGCCTGTGGTGTCAGTCAAGTACGGTCCATGTCAGGGTTAGGCCTGTCGATTGTTGTACGTGTGTCAGTCTTCTAGTAGGGATCGCAACAACATAAACAATAAACCGTTTAAACGTCCTTTTGTAACTCAGGTATGGTGTGAAGTTAGATAGGTTTCTCCTGACCTATGCTTTTGTATGCAATTCTTGACTCGTTTTAGACTTCACAAACCCTCGAGCTTAAAGCTCTACACCCACTAAGAGTGCAGGACAAACCCTAATCTTTGCAGAATAATGTACGTTGCCATATGGACACTTTGACGGTAGGTAATGGGTCGTATACAACCTGTACCTTTACTATGCTGCCCTCTTAAAGGCCGGCTACTGTTCAGTATTCTAGATTAGTGATCTATATAAGGTCAGCATTTAATGGGCTTTAGCAATATATACATTTTGTCAGACCATTTAATCTTGCTTTTGTAGCTTGAAAGTAGTGAGGTGTGTTTATTCAATTTTAGTGCCCCTATTCAGCCTTAGGAGGGTAATGTCCCCTAGTCATTGGACACTGAGCTTGGCTTTAACCTCTATCAGATGTTTGGAGACCTTACAAACTGACAGCCACCGGCTCAAAAACAGGGTTCAGGAGAAAGAACAAGGTACCGTATATACTCGAGTATAAGCCGAGTTTTTCAGCACATTTTTTGTGCTGAAAAACCCCAACTCGGCTTATACTCGAGTCAGAGTCTGTATTATGGCAATTTACATTGCCATAATACAGACTGGGGGCTGTGGGGGCTGCAGAGAGATGTTACTTACCTTTCCTGCAGCTCCTGTCAGCTCTCTCCTCCTCCGCCGGTCCGTTCAGCTCTTCTGTCAGCTCACAGTGTAAATCTC